>NC_048298.1:165748290-165796476 GCF_013100865.1 Trachemys scripta elegans | reverse complement strand
CCGGCCCCGCACCAGCCCCGGCCAAAGAGGCCCCGGACGAGCCCTCCCTCCCGATTTTCCTGGACATGCCCGGCTTTTGGGGATTTCCCCCCGGACGGGGATTTGAGCCCCCAAAAGCCGGACATGTCCGGGAAAAGCCGGACGTATGGTAACCCTACGCGGTTCGCTGACCCGGGCCATTGGGGGCAGCGAGAAGCGGCACGGGCCAGCTTCCAACCGCTCCCATTGGCCTGGGACAGCGAACCGCAGCCAGTGGGGGCTGCGATCGGCCGAACCTGCCGCGTCAGCAGGTAAATAAACTGGCCCGGCCCACCAGGGTGCTTACCCTGGCGAGCCGCGTGCCAAACCTTGCCGACCCCTGTATTAGCAGAAGTGTTGTAAGCAAGACTCGAGAAGTAATTCTTCCCCTCTACTCTGTGCTGATTAGGCCTCAACTGGAGTATTGTGTACAATTCTGGGTGCCACATTTCAAGAAAGATGTGAACAAATTAGAGAAACTCCAGAGAAGAGCGACAAAAATGATTAAAGGTCTAGAAAACATGACCTATAAGAGAAGATTGAAAAAATTGGGTTTGTTTAGTCTGGAAAAAGAGAAGACTGCGGGGGGGGGGGGGGAGAATGGGACATGATAACAGTTTTCAAGTACGTAAAAGGTTGTTACAGGGTGGATGGAGAAAAATTGTTCTTCTTAACCTCTGAGGATAGGACAAGAAGCAATGGGCTTAAATTGCAGCAAGGGAGGTTTAGGTTGGACATTAAGAAAAACTTCTTAACTGTCAGGGTGGTTGAGCACTGGAATAAATTGCCTAGGGAGGTTGTGGAATTTTCATCATTGGAGATTTTTAAGAGCAGGTTGGACAAACACGTGTCAGGGATGTTTAGATAATACTTAGTTCTGCCATGAGTGCAGGGGACTGGACTATATGACCTCTCAAGGTCCCTTCCAGTTCTATGATTCTTTCTCACATTCCCTTGTTCTCCCATCCTCCTTTCAGATCCCTAATGCTTACCAGCCTAGAAAAGGGCAGCAGTTATCTTTGTAAATCACTCCTCATTTTAGTTGGCTAGTCACATCTTGCAATGTCCACAGCTATGTTCCAGTTTTATTAGTGTTGTCTTCTACAATATAAAACAAAACTAAATGCAGTAAAAGCCCCTGATGAAAAAAATGTAAAAAGTTGGTGTGGCTGGAAAGTAGACATGGTTTTACCAGGATTTCTTAGCAGCTCAGTCTCTTCAGGTATATTAACTACTACATTTTACTTTCAATGAGAAATAAAATTGTGAGGAATATAATCTGCAATCTCTTTTCTTAATGAAAACTGGAAATTAAAAAATAAAAACAGCATGCCCAGCTGTGGAGCTGTAGTGAAACCTGGAAGCCATCAACACTATGAGCTCTGTCAGTTAGCATTCATTTAATAGGTTAAAGACACTCTCATTGTATTCTAATTATTATTATATAGTACTGATTATATTAACAACAATTTGCACTTCTAAAGCACTTTTCATCTGATTGTCTCAAAGTGCTTTAAAAACATTAATTTTCACCACTCCCTAGGAAGGTTGATTATATTAGACCCAAATTGCTGCTAATTCTGTTTCTAGTCATGTTAGAATTGTGATAGTTCATTGGCTTTTTAAAAATCTGTTACCCAGCTCTTTGTATAATGCACAGAGACTGGATGCATGTTCACAGTATAGTCATACACAGAATATATAAACAAATCACAAAATTAGACACACTTTTCACTACTCTAGAATACTTAACAGTATGTATGTGATGAATTTTCAAGTACCCAATGAAATCACATTTGATGACTCTTTTTATATCACCTACTTCATGTGGTTCATGGCTATCATTACTTATCTTACTCTACAGCTATCACACAGAGCATCAAATTCAGGAAAGCAATTCTGCTGCGTGAATTAAGTCCTTACAATGAGATTCAATCAAGTTGCTGGTGCATGTTTTACAATGGAGTTAAAACAAATTATATTGCCTTTGTGTTCACAAAAGCCTTAACAAAGAAAGCTTACTAAGAAATGTGGTGTTATAGGAAAAACATATGTCACTGGTAATGCCAAGAATATCCTACTGTCTGTACATAGCAAACACAGTACCTGAGTGGAAGATCTCTCCAAAGCCATCCCTTAATCTTTTTCTTAATCCAGCACTCAACAGACTCATCTTCGTGTTTGCAAAACATCACCATTTTGTCCTTCTTCCTAAAATTGTTTAGAGCATATCCTTGGTACACCAGCCATAGTGTATTTATTCTTCCATATGTACAGCATGATATATTCCAATAGCATGCCACTTTTCTTTTTTTTTTGAGAGGCAGCAACTTTATATAGAGAATAAATAAATTTATCTAATGAATACTTCATATTTAAAGGGGGAACTGATTGATATTACTAAGTGTCTCCACCTGTCAGAGTATTTTATTTATAACATCGCTTTAAATAATCATTCAGAGGAGAGGATTGTTGAAGTCACTTAATGATTTCCACCAGGGACTTGGTTAAAAATTGCTGAAAACAAAACAGTACAATACTAAGCAGTCTTAACTTTAGAGAAAACTTGACTCTTGAATCAATTTGTTTCAAAAGTATTGCAGATGAGGAAAGATTTGGGGACAGTGGGATGTGTTGTTCTATTCCTTTTCCTGAGAGCAAGATGTTATGTGTCTCCATAGCACACAGCAAACTATTATGGTTAAACAGTAATTATGCAGTATTATTCCAGCTGTCATAGCCTTGACTTCCAGGGTAGATGCCTTCACTTTTAGGGTGTTTTCTTCACAAAAAGTCATTCTGTGGCTCTTATCACTATAAAATTTGTGTACCTCGCAAAGCTTGTGAAGTAGGGAAGTGTTTGATTGCTGTTTTACACACGGAGAACTGATAAACAAAGAGATTAAGTGACTTGTTCCAGGTCACACAGGGAAGTCTGTGGTGAAACAGGGACTTGAAGCTGCTAGTCCTAGGCCAGAGCCCTAACCATGACACTATTCTTCTTCTCCATTAATTAACCCTGATTGTACTCTACCTTAGAAACGAGCAAAGCAGGGATAACCCATTGAAGTCAATGTAAATCTGGTATAAGCAAGCAGCGAATCAGGCCCACTGTTGTCTTCATCCCAGCCTCCCTACTGCTGAGAAAGATTCCTCTAGTGTCAGCACTGTGCTAAGTGCCTTACAAACATGTACACAACAAGGGTCAAAATCTTCAGATGTGGCATTTATGCTCCCACAATCCTGGGGCCACTCTGCATCAATCCTGTCCCTGGACACAATTTGGAACAGGCTTGACAACTGCTCTAACTTGCCTCAGTTGCCTATTGCCCCAAGGGGCTGTTATAAAAGCTTGGGGTCACTGGGTGTAGGAAAGCACCAGCTATGTCCCTTTTTTTCCATTCACCCTGCCTACAGAAGATACAAGGTTGGGAGGGTAGGATGGTAGATGATGGGATATTTCTCTGGCACGTGAGGATCCCCTTCCACAGAGAGAATCCTCCTAAGGCCAGCTAAGTCAACTTCCAGGCAGCTTCATACTAGCAGAAGAGTACACAGCTGCTCTATTGCGCCACAAGGCCCCTGACATAAAGAACTTAAAACATAAGTGCCCAATCCTGCAAACTTCCACCTAAGGTAGTTCTGCAGTGGCTAAAGTAGATTGAAATAGGAAGGGGAACTGCCACTAGACCAGACAAGGAGAAGAGAGAGCAATGGACAATGCTGCTTACCCAAGCCAGGGAGATGAGGTGGCGCTCCCCTCTCCTTTCAGCTGCTCCCCCCTTCTCCAGTTACTTTGACCATGAGTAGACACAGTGAGTTCATAAAGTTACTCACATGCACGGACCAGACCTTGTAAACTCTTACTCACGAGAGAAGTCCTTACTCATTTTAGTAGTGCAGTTGGAATAAATAAGAACCTAATTAAGTCAGGTTTGCACAATCAAGCCCTAAATGTCCAGCAATATTTGCAAACAGTGTGGACTTACCAGATACTGTATTGCACTTTACACTTGTGGGACCTTACCTGATTTCCCATTAAAAAATGAATAGATGACTTAAACTTTCCCCATTCCACATAAATATCTGCAATCAGAACCTACTGCCTTTGTGTAAATAAACAGTAGTTTGTGTTTGTAGAGTTGTGTTCATATAGTTCATGTTATGTGAGTAAATTTCACAGGCTAAAAGCCATTCCATTTTCACAGGCCAATAACGTGCTAAAAAAAAAAAAAAAAAATCTACTCCAGGCTGAAATGTAAAGAACTGAATAAGATCTCAGCCTGGCAGTGAACTATTTTTGGACATTTAAACAATATATTTGGCTCGTTTTTAACTTAGGATAGCGAAGCAAGCTAAAAGTTCTAAAGATACTTGTTAAAGGTCCTGTAACTTAAAGTAACTTCTATGAAAGGAAGAGAATTTGTTATTTATTTCACACATCTCTTCTGAAGTACAGCACCATGCCCACCCAAACTCTCAATAAATAATAACTCCAACTTCTATTAGCATCACCAAATAGGACAGCACTGATGGCTCATACTGCGGGCCTGATTCTGGTTCCTCTGGCCTCAGTAAGTAAAGTCTGCAGGAGCAGACCTGAAATGTTTGATGATCAGAAGCATACACAGAGATTCCATTTAAAAATATTATGCAAAGGATAAAAACTTCACAGATTATATGTATGCATGTATACACACACACACACACACACACTTGTTTTTCAGATTTCAAATTTATAAACTCCACAACTTTATTCCAATAGTACAGATAAGTGAACTGAAATTCCACTCACTGAGTTTTCATAAGTAGGGTCATCACTGGCCAAGGGTGCAATTAAAAAGGTATGCAAGGTTTAGGCTCCAGTTCAGCAAAGGACTTAAACACATGCTTAAGTTCACTTCTCTTTAGCAAAGTACTTAAAAAAGTTGAAGTTAGTGGGACTTAAGCATATGCTTTAGTGCTTTGCTGAATAGGGATAATATCAAGCATTTGCGTAGGTCGTTTGCACAACTGGGGTCTTAAAGAGAATGGATATTTTAATGCCCCTACAGTCTGTTCCTTTCACAATGACAGTTTTGTGTGATTCATGAAACCAACCACTGGAAAAAAAGAACTAATAATTTAATATATTTAAATAAATGGCAGCAGTTTTATGAAACAGTTGAAGAAACCAGAATGTACATAAAAAATAAATTAAAAACTGAAAAAGTGTACGTAACAGCCAGTGATGGAATATATAAATTATGGAGGCATTGGCAGTGACTCTATAGTCAGAGGTGCATTTAAATTTGCACTTATAGCAGGACATCATCATCGTCTACATGCAGCCATCAGGGAAGCTCATCCCTCAACATGGACTCAAGTGCCAGCAAGGGGCAAATGACACACAGTTCTACCTGTCTTTCATCATATACAACCACACCACTCTCACCACAATCACTCAGTGTTTGGACGAGATCAACTCATGAATGAAGAGCAACTGGTTGAAGCTCAGCCTGAGCAAGACAGAGGTGATAAATAAATAAATTTAAATAAATTAATGGAGATATCCTATCTCCTAAAACTGGAAGGGACCTTGAAAGGTCATCGAGTCCAGCCCCCTGCCTTCACTAGCAGGACCAAGTACTGATTTTGCCCCAGATCCCTAAGTGGCCCCCTCCAGGATTGAACTCATAACCCTGGGTTTAGCAGGCCAAAACTCAAACCACTGAGCTATCCCTCCCCCTAAATGATGCTGGTGGACAGAGGAAAGCATTGTGAAGTTTGCAGCCATGGTGCAATCTCTTTCAGGGGAAGATGACCCACAATTTGTCAATTCAGTTGATAGTATAGGAATGCTCCTGAATTTCTTGCTGACACTAAGATCTCACATAGCAGCATCCATGAGTAACATTTTCTATCATCTCTGGTTTGCTAAGACACTTGGTCCTGTCTGACAAATAATGACCTGGCCTCAGTTATACGCATCTTCATCTCCTTCTATCTGGACTACAACAGTGCAATATACCTGAGCATGAAGACACCAGTGTATAGGAAACTCCAACTAGTACAGAATGCTGCAGTGTCTCCCCATAGCAACACAAACTACCACGAACGTGTAAAATCTGTCCCCCACTCCCCACACTGGCTTTCAATAGATTATTATCGAGTACAAGTTCAAGGAGTCAGTCCTTTTCAACAAATGCTTAATGGCCCAGGCCCAGCATATCAACAAGATCATCAGAAGCCCCGGGATGAAGATCATGGTCGACATCTCTGCTTCTCTGGCACAATGAAATTTTCTACCACAAAGGTAAAACTTGTTTGTGCAGGAGACAGAGCCTTTTTAGGGGCTGGAATGAACTCCCACAGGAATTAAAACCATCATAAACTTCACCCCCTTCCACTCCCAGTGCAAAATGCCCTACTTTGGTCTGTCCTATCTCATATAAACACATAGTAGTACATACATTTAAAAACAGCAAACAAAATCCTATCAAAAGAAAAACACTACACTGCACACCATTCTCCCCCTGGGGAGTGGCTGAGAGAGAGAACGAACCAAGCATGGCAGGTATTAGTCACATTGCTTAGTGCAGTGCTGGCAGGTGCTCAGACACAAGGGTAATGAGGGCTGTATAAGAAGCTCTTTAGAACAGAAAAGACGAACATCCCTGTTTCATGCTGTAACGATTGAATTTAGTCTCCAACTTTGTCACAGTTCCTCTACAGAGGTGAACTGAATTTGCCATTAATTATTTTAATAAAATATTTACTTGAAATGCTGCCACTTTTCTCATATTTTGGGGTGGGGGAGCACTAAACAGTCACATTCTCCACAAGCTCACTCCAAAGTGCACATGCACATTTGCAGAACATCCTGCACGCAAGCCACTTTTGGAAGTTAAAATCTAACACAAACAATTATTCCCTTTACCTTACTTGGCATAAAAACTGAATTTTGTCAAGATTAGATGACGGATCTGCTCCAATATGTCAGGTATTACCATTTTCCACCATTGCCAGCTTGGGATCCTGATCAGAATATTTTTTTTTTAAATCAAACCAGATTATTTTGAAAAGTATTGTTTCCATTTTTCATTAAAAATGGTTTTCACTGAAATTTTCTAAGCGGCTATATAATGACCTTCATTTAACGGAAGTTTGGCAAATATAAGTTACTTGGAATAAAGTGGATGCGTGGCTCTCGGTCCTTAATGGTCTGGGCCCAAAATGTAACTAAAAGATCAGTTAAAGCTCAGGGATAGAGACTGTGATCAACAACTATGCTCCTCTGTCACACTCTATCATAAGCCTGTCTGGGCAGAAGACAGTTTTCTCAGGGGAAACAAGACTGGAACAAATGCCCACAGGAACTGACAACCATCACAAACTTCACCACCTTCCACCCCAGGTGCAAGTCACACTTCTTCAACGTGGTCTCCTCTAGCATAAATACATAGCAGCATGTACGTTTAAAAACAAAACAAAACCCTACCCAAACAAAACACTACACTGCACACACAGTTCTTCTGAGGAGAGGAAGAGGGAAAGAACAAGCCACACACAGGACAGATGTTAGTCAATTAGCTTAATGCACTGCTAGAAGATGCTCAGATAACACAGTGATGAGGGAAGTATTAAGACCTTCATAAATAGAATGCATACATAGAAAGTATGTGAATGTGTGTGTATTATGTATAAACATACACACATTACACAAAAAAACGTCTAGGAAAAGGCTTGAAAATAAGTAAACTAAGAAATAAACAGAAAATTGAATTTAACTGTCAATTATTTGTCTCCTAGTGACTGAACAATAAAGGAGCTATGAAAAGCTGATTTGAGATCTGCCTTTTGTGTACAGAAGTGGCTGGCAGCCCTCACTATATCTTCTGTGCGTGCTCAATAGGTTTTATGACATTGTTTCTTTTGTATGAAAAAATAGCATAAAAATCAATTGCGTGACACAAAGAACCTAATTATGAAAACTTGTACACACCCACACACAAACACAGAAAAACTTCACAACTGTGCAGTTTCCATAACATCAGCAAGAATGTATGCAATACACTGGTCAAAAGAAAGTGACCTTAGTTTCAGCAAACATTTTAGGTGTATATTCAGATTACAGGGGACTTGGCGAACCAGGTCCCTGGTAGAGGACTCAGCTTTCTAAATCTCCATGTGCTGCTCCCATTCAGTTTAACAAGCATTTTTCCCACAGAGGGCTTGCAGGATAGGGTCCAGAGAGCTTTTTGGAGTACATGGTTTTCATTGATGTCCTCTTCAGATGAGACTGAGATGGAATAAAATAATTAGGCAATATTGCAATATTCAAACCTAATCAGATGTCAACCAACCTCATTATGTGCTGCTTTCATATTTTTTAAATAAATCTCAGCTCAACACTGCAGCTTAACCTTACAACATGAAATATTGCTAAGACAGGAGCAAGGAATTCCACTACTGTATCAATAAACTAAGCCTCAATATGCTCCTGTGATGCAAGGAAATATTGTGAACTCTATTTCATAGATAGGTTCAATGATTCAGCCCAAGATTCACAAAGCAAGAAATTGACAGATCCTCTACCTCTTAGTCTTTCATTCTAACCACTGCATCATCCCTCCCATTTAGCTAGCATAGTGTGTACTTAAACTAAGATATCCAACCATCTGTCTCTCTGGGCTTGTTAGCAGCAAATTAGTCAAACCAAGGTGTGAATCTACAGTGCACTAGCTGGCCGCACATTAACTTGCTGTTTGGAACTTCTTACAGCGCAGTAAAGTTCTGTAGTGTGTTTTGACATACTTCTATATGGAAGTGTCGACTATACCATGAAACATTTAGTGCACTGTAGCAGGGACCACATGGCATATTAATGCATTGCAAGTGAGTAGCGCTGTAGAGTGGCACCCTGGCTTGCCACTCATTAACTCACCATGTAGACAAGCCCTCTGTCATAATACATGGAATCAGCCCTATTAAAGAAAAGAGCTACAAACTACAGACACAAATAAACCAGCTTCCACACAGCCTAAATTCCAGTTTTTAAATCTAATTAATGGGGGACCAAACGATCTGTAACTATGCAGAACACAGAGACATCTGGTGGCTGAATAATATGCTGCAAGTAAACATATCATTACACTCTTATACCTATATTTTTATATTAGGCTCCCATATTATCTGAGCACTTCACAGTTTTTAAAAAGAAACATAGGAACTCAGTTTCTCCCTCCACCCCATGGGTGGAAAATTTGATTTTATATTTGAGTAAGTAATTACTGCAGGAAAACGAGATCAAACAAATCTTGTTTTAGCTATCTATCCATCCATCCAGCCAGCTCCATAACAAGTTCCTCACTGCCATAGTGCTTTTATGTTTTTCTGAGAGCAGTGAGATTTATGGTCATTCTAATGTGTTCCAGGTTAAAATCAGTTATGGTCATGAAGGGGAAGTAGCATGGTCCCCTTAAGTAGCATGGACCATTTTATGATCAGCTTTGAAGATCAGAACTGAAGCCTGAAGATAACACTGTATTCACGGGGGAGCTAGAGGAGTGAGCGGGCACCAAACTATAAAGGGAATTGACCTGAGCTTCCAAAAATAACTAATTTGGCTGCTCTCATGCTTGTTCTTGGCCGTCTCAATATAGCATCCCGTGAAGGAGAGATGGGTTCTCTTCCCCGTAGACTTTTACAGTGCAGTTCCGAGTGTTGGTGACAAGATGTGTGTGACAGTTTTTGAGGTACCTAAGACTCTGTGTCACCTTGTTATCCCTGCCTCCAGCTAGATTGGGTCTTCCTTGGGTAGCTGGGTGTCAGCTCTCAGACACTGCCAGACCTTCAGCCACTCAAGCACTCTCCTCTGGGCTTGTACTAACCTTAACTTCAAATTGCAAGTTAACAATAGATGTACCCCAATCCCTGAATCTCTTTGAATCATTCCCCTGTGATATCCAGCCCCTGACACTGGCTACTCACAGATATTCCAGTTCTTCTGCACCCAAAGTGCAGCATACCCCAATTGACCTGTTTTACCTTAAAACTCTCCTCCTGTGAACCATATAGCACTTGAGAGTAGTTATGGTAAAAAAGTAGGTTTATTTAAGAAAGACTGAAGATGTAACTAGAAACAAGAGAGAGTGGTGGAAATAAGTGGTAACAACACAAAACAAAACATAAAATTTGAACCTGGGGCTACACTTATCAATAGTTACCTTCCTTCTCTAGCTAATAAAGTAGACACCCTCCCTCCACCAGTTCAGTCCATTGCAGAGCTGGCTGATTTCTCAAGAACCAGCGTCCAAGTGTTCATGAAAACATCCCCCTCCACCATTCCTCAGAAAATGGACGCAAAGTGCCTTTCTCTACAGTCTGTTCTACTGAAAACAGCCTTTTGTTTCCATTCACAGCTTGGGGGAGCCCCTGCCTCATAGAGTTTCTTTTCTACCCTTAAGTGGTTTGATTTGTTTGTCATTGTCTCAGATGGTTTTCCATGGACAGATGCAAGGGTAGACAGTAAAACCATACATTACTTTGCTGTCTGACTAGGCAGGGGTAACAACTCCCTGTTGCTTGAATGGGGAATCATTGAAGGACATTACTCCAGTGACTAACTTTTACTCCAAATCCCTAAAGCATCTTGTTAATATAAATTCTTTCTTTCTTTCTTGAATAATGTAAGAAAGAATCCACATGGTTAATCAGCAGGGTTAGAACCAGATCCACCACACAGACCTCTGCTACTTAAGCTAATGAAGTAATTGATAGCAATAGTAGGTTGTCATCTTCTATGGGGACCAGTGCTAGAGGGGCATGAGACACCTACTTTGCCAGTGGGTTTCACAGTTATTTGCTGATGGCCGAGGATTGGTGCAAGTTAGGAACCCTAGATTCAGTTCCAGGTTCTGGAGAGGAGTGTATTCTAATGGACACAGACTCTGCTGACTGTTCCTTCCCCAAATTTGACCCCTTCTGTCCCATCCCCTCCAAGTTGTCCCTGTTCCAGACTTATCTCTTACCCACCCCTTGCTCCTTGTTTCAGTCCCAGTCTGCACTCGTCAGACTTCTCATTACAGTTCCAGGCTTCTTACCCAGCCAGTTCTAATTCTCTCCTCCCAGCTCCTAGTCCTAGGCCAGGTCTAAACTACAGACTTATATCGGTATAACTACATTGTTCAGTCATGTGGGAAAATCCCTGAGCGACACAGTTATACTGACCTAAACTCCCAGTGTAGACAGTGCTATGTTGATGGGAGAACAACTCCTGCTGACTCCCCCACCACCTCTCAGGGAGGTGGATTAACTAAACCAACAGGAGCTCTCCTATCGGCACAGGAGCATCTTCATTAAGCGCAACATGAAGACAAGCCACTAGTTTCCTTCCTCCTCATTTAATATCAATCTCTCCCTCCACCCTTTCCTAATCTCTTGTCCCAAGCTCCTTTCCCAGGAAGTCTCTGTGTCCAATTTTGGTCCCTTCCACATTCAAATCAGATGGGTTCTCTATGCTGTCTGAATGCCAGTAGAAGGGATCATTGAAAGCACAAGAGACCATAGGCTCCCTGCTCTCAGTTCAGGTGCCTGGCCTAGAGCAGCCATGACAGGGAAACATCCAGTTTTACCCCTGTAGCCCTGGGCTGTAGCAAGCTCAGTTGCTCTGTGGGGATGGTGCATATGCAACCTAGTCAGCACTAGGAGCTGGGAGAGACTCAAGTATGCTCAGTGAGAATGGACTCCTCAGAGATTTCAGTTGTTATGCTCTAGCAACACACTGAGCATGTGTGAACTGTAATTTTTCAACTTGGTCAAGGTTGGGCAGATTTTTCAGAAGGACAGCAAAAGGCACAGCCCAGACACAAAGGCCGACTCCCTGCCAAATGTCAAGTTTCTGTTCCAAAGCACAAGGGCCTGAGAGCTGTTCAACAAAAAGTCACCAGAATTTTAACAACATGGAGAAAAACAACATATTTTTTCCTAGCCTTGTTCTTGCAAGTGGCTGAAATCGTTTGAAACAATTCAATCTGAGGCAGACACCGTGCATGCAAAATTTCAGCCCGCATGCTTAAAGTTTGACAATATGGAAGCTTATAATGGGAATGTTGGGCAACTTTAAAAATAGGCAGCCCTAGCATTCCTGCCTGGGATTCAAATAATATTTCACTAAAGAAAATAAATCATCTACTGTGAAGCTTTCTTTTCTTGACTTGAAGGGGCTTCTTACAAAGTGCTTCTCCCCACTGTCTAACTGATAAGCCTTCAGCCCGCCAAAGGCCAAAGGGACATCAGAAAGATATAGACCAAGCTAAGCTATTAGAAAGAAGCAACATGTGCCATTAAGCAACTGCACTGAATTCCAGGAGTTAATCTTTGCTACAGCGCATACTCATCTGTCTCTCTGGCTCAAATTCTGCAGTGACTGGAATTTGCTGGAGTAAGGACTGTAAAAACTGGCCCTCCTTGGACACAGTAGATGCTGTGTTCTGGGCGTTGTATTATATCTTTGTGGGTTGTGTCCCTCTGTAATATATTGGCCAGTTTTAGACTGCAATTAGGCTTTTTTCTTTTTTTTAAAGTTGCCTTATGGGATTTGAAAGGCAATTTTCTTTAATTTGAATGGGAATAGAACATCCAGCTCTTTTAAGCAGCACTGAAAATATCAGCATTATTGTAACATTTTGAAAGTGACAATAAATAAAATTTGGGCCCTTATAACTTATATAAAAATATAAGCTTTGCGGCTTATCTATTTAAATATTTTAAGACTTTCACATGATACAAAAGCTAAGAAAATAAATAAAAATAAGGCAAACTAATGCTATAACCAAAACATCATGAAGCAAGTCCAAACAATTTTCTAAATTAAATAGATATTTATATCAGAAAAGAAATTACAGTCCGATTTCTCGGGTTCATTTGTACATTTTAAGTAACACTTAACTTCTGTGAGGGAGCTGAAGAGAAATAAAAGAAAATCTTTTCAATGAGCTATGCTGTATTTGTACCAGCAGGTGGCATCACCAAACAACTAGTTCCAGGAAAACAAAATATTTAAAGTTCTGAATAGCTACAAATCTAACAATAATTATAGTTATACATTCAGAAAATATAGACACAAATATGATTATGTCACCTCATGATTATGCTTAGTTCATTCCTTTATTTTAGCTACTGTTTATTGTTCCCTATCCTAATCTTGCTTCCTAGAAGAAAGACAGGAGAACCAGCAAGAACCTAATCTATTTCTGGTCTTAGAGCAGTGGTTCTCAATCTATTTACCATTGTGGGCGGCATCCAATACTACCTGTATGGCCCTGAGGATGTCACATGGGCTGCAGCTCTGTACTGATTGGGCCGCAAGCGGCCCATGGGCCGCAGGTTAAGAACCACTGGTTTAGAGATACATGACTGAGGTCAGAATCCATTGCCGGCAGTGGCCACTGTAAAAACTTTCACCACAGGTCCACACCACCCCAAAAGACATACGTACATGCCCCAATGTTGACTCAAACATAATAACTAATATAAAAGCAGGACAATAACGCATTAAGGGCCTGATCCAAAGCTGTTGAAGTCATTGGAAAGACTCTCACTGACATCACTGTATTGCATCAAGCCCCGCATACAGTACTGAGTACGGCTGGAGACATCCTGGGAAGAGACTTTTGGAAGGGGAAGATCTGTGAGTTGGTTTTGCAACAAAGAGATGTGAAAAGATGTCAGAGTGCATGTAGGCCAAAGCACCTCATTTGCAAATAGTGGTCTCAACAGGGCCGGCACCTGAGGCAGGAAGCTCAAATGACTCTCCATGCCCCCTCGTTTGGGCCAAAACTTTGAAAGATCTCAATTCTGCCTTCTTCCTCTTCTACTCCTCTCATGGTACTGCTCTACTACCAAGGGGTGAAAGTAGAGATAGGGACTTACTGGTACGAGGCTGGGTTGGGGCTGGCTCTGGCCCATGGAAGGGGCGGGGCCTCGGATGGAAGGGGCAGGGATGGGGTGGTCAGAGCCAGCCCTGGCCTGCCCTCCCCCGCTGGGGTAGCAGCGGCAGCCAGGGGCTCCAGCAGCAGTTTAAAGGACCCAGGCTCGGCCGCCGCTACCGCCCCAGGCACTTTAAACCACTGCCAGAGCCCCCGGCTGCTGCTGCTACCCCAGGGCTCCGGCAGCAGAGCTCTGGGGGCTATTTAAAGGGCTGGCGCCGTAGACTCTACTCCAGGGCTGTGGGGGCTATTTAAAGGGCCCAGGACTCCCCTGCTTCTACCGCCCAGGCCCTTTAAATAGCCCCCGGAACCCCGCTGCCACTACCCCAGGGCTCCAGCAGCAGGGCTCTGGTGGCAATTTAAAGGGCCTGGGGCTCCAGCCACTACCGGCTTACTTTCACCTCTGCTGCTACCTACCCCAATAAAGGAGAACTAACCACTTAAAATGTCTTGTTCAAAAATTGTAAGTAACACTTAACTTTCAAATGCCTGAACAGCAAATGTAACTTTTCTTGTCTGCATAGTAAACACTGGCATTTTTATCTGTTTGAATAATCAAAGTGGTGCTTTCCGTACCTTCTTAGTTGCAAAGTCTGAACTGCTTCCTGAAGGTCCACAGTCTGGGCCAGCTCATGCTCTGTTGAGATGATTGCAAGGCTGACCGGCCACTCCTGTGTCATTGTGGAGCAGGGGTCGGCAACGTTTGGCACACGGCTCGCCAGGGTAAGCACCCTGGCAGGCCAGGCCAGTTTTATTTACCTGCTGACACGGCAGGTTCAGCCGATCGCGGCCCCGACTGGCCGCAGTTCACTGTCCCGGGCCAATGGGGGCGTCGAGAAGCTGCGGCCAGCACATCGCTCGCCCACGCCGCTTCCCGCCGCCCCCATTGGCCCGGGACGGCGAACCGCGGCCAGTGGGGGCCGCGATCGGCCGAACCTGCCACATCAGCAGGTAAATAAAACTGGCCTGGCCCGCCAGGGTGCTTACCCTGGCGAGCCGCGTGCCAAATGTTGCCGACCCCTGTTGTGGAGCATAGATGTGTTTTTATTAACTTCAGCTTGGAGAAGCTGCCTTCTCCACTGGCAACTGTTACAGGAAGTGTTAGAAGTATGCGCAGAGCAACAAAAGCATTTGGAAAGGGGGTGGTCATCTTATCTGTGCACATATATTTCAGAACAGCCTTTGGAGTTGATCCTGCTGAAGTGTATCTTGAAAGAGCTTTCAGTTCATCACCTAAATCACTCTCATCAATATCCCGCATGTCATCATGTGTCAACACTGTCTCTAGTGCCCTGATTGCTGGTGTAGATCTTCTTCAGGTATAGTGAGGAGTTTTGGAATATCATACAACTTCCCAAATATACTGCTGTGTTTCTTGAGCTGCATGAAACATTCTTCAACTGACTGTATTGCACAATCTAGCATCTAGTTAAAGAATTCAACTTTGAATTGTTGTTTGGGGTCTCTTATGGGATTGTCTCATGATCGTAATCAAAATGTCTTCTTCTTCAGTGACTCTTGTACTCTTGAATGGGTGGGAAAATAGCTTCAGTGTGAAGTTCCTCTACCAACTTCTGTGCATTCTTCAGAATTGTCACAATCTTCTGTTTGACTTTTGTTGCCAGTAACTGTGTGATCTCATTTCAAATTGTTTTTCCAAGGTAGTGGTGTGTGTACATTTCTTGGGTGGTGACTCTTCTTAGATGCTCCTGGAGTACAGTATCAAACTCAGCCATCAGCTCCACAATTTTAAGGCAGTTTCCATTGTTTGGCACATGCAGCTGATCTGAAGTGCCACGCAGTGCTAGGTTTTGGATAGCAAGCATTCTCACAATGGCAATGAGCCTTTTCAGAACATTTTGCCAGTAAAGAGACTCTGATGCAATCTTCTCTTGATGCTGATCATCTATGATGGCCTTTAACCTTAGTCTCATCTCAAGCTCTTTCCACCTATGGAATGCTCTCTGGTGATTTGCTGCCTTCTCATGACATGCCAGATTTCTAGCCAGATTTTTCCAGTCCTTTATTCCTGTAGAACCCAATGTGGCTAGAACATTAGACTGGAAGAGTTTGCAACAAAAACAGTATGCAGCATTCTGGGTTTTTGAGTATATAAGCCATGGCCTCTCCACTTTGTCACCATTGGGGATTTCACGTCAGTAATGTGTTGGATGGAAACTTCTATTTTCATTGTCTTTTGGGACAATGAAGTTTTTCACTTGCTGTGGCCCATGCAGTACAAGGAAGTCACTCCGGCTACTGCTCAATTGGGTCCACAGTCCCGGAGAAGCTGGTGTTAATCAGTCCAGGCTCCTGGGGGTGCTAGAGAGGTACATAAGAGGCTCCTCCTCCTCTCTCTCCCTGCAGCTCCTGCTGCTTTCTGTTATTCCCTCTCACCTTTTCTCCTGCCTGGCTTTTATGTCTCTTGTGCCCTCCTTCCTCCAGCACAGCACTCCACCATCTCTGTGCATCTACAGCAGAGACAATACATATGCACCAGCAGAAGACACAATTTTCTACACTCTGGGTCCTAGTGGCGCCCCCCCCCCCCCAAAGTCTGGCACCTGAGGCGGACGCCTCAGTTCGCCTCATGGTAAGGCCAGCCCTATGTCTCAAATCAATGCTGGCAGCCTGGGGTAGGTTTCCTATTTTAATTAATGTAAAGAAAAAATAGCAATAGTGGTATGTGTAGTCAAAGAACGGCTTGTTTTCTTATTTATTTAGATTTAAATAACTAAAACAAGCCTATCCAAGACTCTAGGCACCCTAACACACTATTAACCACAGAATTAAATCCCAGCAGCGTCGGTGCCTCCATTTTTCCTACCACTCTTTGACTGGATTATCTATACAGATAGTAATTTTTAGGGGGCAGGGACTGTCTCTTGCTCTGTGTTTGTGCAGCACCCAGCAAACAATGCAGCCCCAATCTCAGTTTGAGACTCTAGGTGCTACCATAATACAAACGATAAAGGACATGCTGACATTCAGATTAGACAAGAACTGTAGCTGTGACCCTGACAATCTCATTTCTCCATTCCCACACATTTGCTAATTTATGTTGAATGAGATAGAAATGGCCATGATTAAGTTTCGTATTGCACATAATTTTCTATTTTAATAATTTACTCTTCCTCACAGTAGGCAAAATTCACCTCCTGTCCATTAGGGTCCAACCCTGTGAGGTACCAGATGACTTCAAACTACAACTGAAATCAACAGCAGCTGAGGGTGCTCTGCATTTTTCAGGATTGGGCCTTAAATATTTGGAAAACTGTCCAGATTTTAATGGGGACTTGGAAAGACTAGTTAATTCAGAGCTATTATTCCACTTCCACTACCCAACCCACACATATCAAGTACTTTTGGCAAAGAATCAAAAAATATTTATGGGCTAATTCCATCTGCTTTGCTGAAGTAATCAGCTTGATTGATTGTACTTTGCTTTTAAAGATAATGACTTTCACTGGATGTAAATTATTTAGATAACTATCCTCAAGAGGTACTAATATAATTAAACAATTTTTTTGTTTGTTTGTTTCAATTCCATACTTCATATAAACCAATAAGCGTCTCCTGTTTTCCAGACAAACTAATTGGGTACACTTATATTTTAAACCAGTACATAACAGCAATAGAGTTGTTTAAAAAAATCCCCACAAACCCTTGATTTCTCTAGTATTTTAAAACAGATTAATAGGATCATAGAGTTTTAGGCCAGATGATCTAGTCGGATCTCCTGTATCTCACAGGCCACCACCCAGCACCCACACACTAAACCCGACAACCAAAATTAGACCAAAGTATTACAGCCCACAGGAGAATAGACTATTATGAGCCACAGGCAGACAATAGGAGAGGGACCAAGATGCACCAGTGCCAAATGCCCCTGCAGTGATAGGGAAATGATGAAGTGAGATACACCCAGACAATCCTGGCAAGTGACCTGCACATGCTGCAGAGGAAGGTGAAAAAAAAAACTACAATCTGACCTGGAGGAAAATTCCTTCCTGACCCCACATATGGTGAACAGTTCAGCCCTGAGCATGTGAGCAAGAATCAGCCACCCACACACCTGAAAGAGAGAGAATGTTTGATGCCACCTCACAGCCCTGGGCCTCCCTGTCCTATCTCTCATCTCCAGTCACGGCCATCCCTGATACTTCAGAATAAGATTATTTAAAAAAAAAAAAAGGAATACGTCAAGAGGAAAAAATAAAATGCCTTCCTGATCCTTGAATTTGGCTGGCTGAAACCCTGCAGCATGAGTTTTTAAGACATAAATCAGAAGCGAGACCCAGGGGCTGCTAAGCCCCACCTCGTACCATACCAACAATCCCATCATAGAATTGCATTCATAAATTTGTCCAGGTCTCTTAAAACTAACTGAGTTGTTTGGCCCCACAACTCCTATTAGGAGGCTGTTCCATAACCTCACTTCTCTGATGACCCACAGACTCATAGCCTTTAAGGTCAGAAGGGACCATCATGATCATCTAGTATAACCTTCTGCACATTGCAGGCCACAGAACCTCACCCACTCACTCCAGTAATAGACCCCTAAGTGCATGATCTTGCACTTTGTACTATTGAATTTCGACCTGTCACTCTAGTCTTCAAGGTCATCCAGATCTTCCTGTATATCATTTCAATCCTCCTCTGTACTGACAATGCTTCCCAACTTTCTATCATCAGCACATTTCATTAGCACACTCCTGCTTTTTCTGACAAAGTCATTAATACAAATATGGAATAAAATTCACTGACAAGACTGATCCTTGAGGAACTTTACTAGTAACCTCCCTTCAGTCCAATAATTCACCTTTCAGCACAACCCATTGCCTTCTAATGCTGGGAATTGAGATTTAGACACCTGACTCCATCTATGGGAATCATGCAGTTAAATCCCTGTTCATTGCTTTGAAAATGTACTTTGTGTATTTTATCAAATCAGTAGCAGATCAACTCTTGCACATTATGTCACTATTATCCACGTACCAGTAACGGACAGCCAAAGAGGCAGTGATAGAGTTAGAAAGCAGATCTGTTAAAGATACAGAGGCGTCCATTTATTTCTACCAACTCCATTCCTGCTTCTTTTAATTAAAGTAATGATTGATCTAGGTAACTGGGTTTCCACTTGAGAGATAACAAAACATTTAAAACTTGACCTGATAAACAAAAACACAAGGTATTGCAGAAAGATCTATTTAAATCACAGTACCATGCTGAATAAGCACCACAAATTACTAAGTCCTTCAAGGAGGTAAAGACACAAGAGACATTCCTTTGTCTGTCATTTAGCAGGGGCCAAATCCTGCTCCCCTGCAATGCAGGAAAATTATAGATGGGGAAACTGAGGCACACACCCACAAATGGATTTAGATACTGTAATGCTCAGCATCACAATGCCTATCTTTTGGGGCCTGGAAAAATCATAGGAACAACACTGATTCACAAAGCCTTAGTTAGGTGCCTAGGCTCCCTAAACAATGAATGAGAAGAGATAATTGCCTCAGAATGTGATCCACAAAAGCCAACACGCTAAGCTGGAA
Organism: Trachemys scripta elegans; assembly: GCF_013100865.1. Classification (NCBI taxonomy): domain Eukaryota; kingdom Metazoa; phylum Chordata; order Testudines; family Emydidae; genus Trachemys; species Trachemys scripta. Next base: position 165,776,933 of record NC_048298.1, on the reverse strand, counting down.
GCCATCTAAGCTAGCCCATGGGAGATGCCAATGACAGGGGTGTGTGCTAAGCCCACTCCTCTCACAAAATAGGCATTTAAAATTGGGCTGCAGGGAGGTGCCTATCTTGCTAGCAATCTACAGCTGGAAACCCCTCTTTTGGAATCTAGCTTAGGCACTGAAGAGTAGGTTTACATTGCACTAACACACCTATGGCTGGCCGCATCGGCTGACTCAGGCTGTGGGACTATCCAATTGCAGTGTAAATGTTCAGGCTTGGGCTGGAGCCCAGTTTCTGAACCCCCTCTGCTGTGAGGTGATTTTGAGATAGCTACAGGCAGTGAGGTACTAGCAACATTGGGCCTGAAGAAGGTGAACAAACTCCATCTTCTCTGAGGAAATTAATCTAAACTCATTGTGTTTCCAGCCCCCGTGTGGGAACACATTCCCAGGAGACCATTTGGTCCTGTTTCATGTCATGCAAAAGCTTAATTTACATTGATAAAAGTCGGGTTTTTTACATTAAACAGCAACAAGAAGTACACATAATTGGAACTCAGTTTCCTGCCATCAGTGTATAGCAGATCCAAAACCCAGCAAGGACAGCAGGAAAGAACTAACTACAGCAGGGGTTGGCAACGGTCGGCACGCGGCTCGCCAGGGTAAGCACCCTAGCGGGCCGGGCCAGTTTTATTTACCTGCTGACGCGGCAGGTTTGGCCGATCGCGGCCCCCACTCACCGCGGTTCGCCGTCCTGGGCCAATGGGAGCGGCAAGAAGCAGCATGGGCGACCCCTGAACTACAGCAATAGAGTCTCAGCTTGCTTTTACTGTCTTTACACTGGTGTAACTCCTCCCCAATCCACTGATTTAAAATGGAATTACTCCCAATTTACAGCAGTATAAATTAGAACAGAATCAGGCATATTGCCTTTGAACTTATAAAAATCCCTCCTCTTCTTCAATGAATATTAACAAATCTTGAACTTTTCTGTTACTTTTACCTTTTTAAGGAAAATGTACCTTTTTAGTTGTTTGCAATGTAGCCATGTTGGTCCTAGGATATGACACACACAAGGTGGGTGAGGTAATATCTCTCATGGATCAACTTCTGTTGGTGAAACAGACAAACTTTTGAGCTCCACAGAGCTCTGTGAAGCGCAGAAGCTTGTCTTTCTCACCAACAGAAGTAGGTCCAATGAAAAATATTACCTCACCTACCTGGTCTCCTTTTTCAGCTGGACACTTGAAGCGTAAGATTTTGTTTCTAATGTCTATTTTACGAGTATGATGTTCACTGCTTAAAGAAAAATTAAAACTGACCTTTGATGAAGTTTCTAACATCTTTCAACATTTTTAAAGTAATTATGAGTTTAGCAAAGAAAAATATTCTCTCCCCCCCCCACACACACCCCTGTTTTCATCTTCCAAGTCTAGCTTTTTTTTATTTTGCCCTTTCAGGTTTCTAGGTGTAAACATGTAGATCTGTGAATTCATTTACCACAATTATTCCAGTTTTTTTAAAAACAACAACATAAGGCCAGATCCTGCTACTTTATTCATATTAAGTACTCCCTTACTGCCCAAGCAGTCTTATTGAAATGAATTGAACTACTTGAGGAGTACGGTACTAGTCAGCCTGAGTTAGGGTAGCAGAATCTGTTCCTTAGATGCATCTGTTGATATTTTTATATGACCCCTATTCCCTTCCTTTCCTGTATTCTGTGTCTTGATCAAATATCTGCTGTCAATAAGCCTGAGCCCAGCCCAAAGAACTCTGTTTCACATTTTTTTGCACCACCAACCTAGTGCTCAAAGATTCTGAGACCTCACAACCTTAGGTTAGGCTACTAGCTTGTGCCCCAATAGATCTGGGATTGGGTCCCAGCTCTGTCACAGACTTTCTATGTGACCCAGAGCAAGTCACTTACCTGTCTATGCTTCAGCTCCCTACCTCTCAAATGGACTTAATAATCCTTCCTTTCAGCCACCTTATGTCCATTTCGATTCTAAACACTTCATGACAGGGGCTCCTTTACTTTGTAAATACAGCACCTAGCACAATAGGGACCTAATCTAGGTCGGGGGTACGTGGAGCACTAATGTAAAACAAATAATAAATCATAAAAAACAATGCTACTATGGGATAATACTGTATGGATGTCACTTCATTACACACTGTAGCAGGACTATTCTTTTTCTAATTTGGCCTTTTTAACCTTAAATTTGTTTATGGTCAGATACATACAAAGTTTCACAATTTGTTTTTGTTTTTTGTTATGGAAAAGGAAAAGAAAATGCAAAATAAAGCAGAACTTGTATCACCCTCTATGGAATTACCTAAAGCACAGCTAACACCACATGATCTAATATAAACACATTTCATCTGAAACTCAGAACATATCACTGAGATAGACATTAATGGGGGGTGGCTGTAGCCATTCTATAGTTAAAAGTTGCAACTCCCCCCACCCCTTTATAATAAGCTGATTTTTGCCGCCATTCCGAACTCCACAAAGGAATATCAGCCTCACAATTGGTAGGTTAAACCTAGGGCTGAATTAGAATTTTTCTAGAATTGTACAAGGAATTTGAGTTATGGCACCCTAAAATCAGCTGTGTTCACTAGAGTTTGAGAAATCTTCAACCTTCTTTTTGACCCTCTGTAACAAAGAAGACACCAAACCAGTTGAGAGAGAGACCTGAGTGTCTCCCTGGCCCCTGTTGTTTTACTGGATATATTGACTGGAGATCTAGTGCTCAGGATCAAAGATGAGTTGTTTAAACTCTGATTTCAAAAATTAAGATTTAAATATTAATGCAAAAACAGCTCATTGGCTCGGATGGGCTCAAAACAGGGGGCCAAGTGACTATGGGTGAATGACCTCAAAATGGACACTGATCAATAGGGAGGCTAGTCAGTAAGAAAGATAGATTTTACACCAAAATTAAATTTATTCAGCTAAATTGTTTGTAAATTAAAACATTTTAAGACGTGGTGGTCATCTGGTAGTGACTTCATTCTCCGTTTTTCTGCCAAATTTTAGCTTAAGAACAGAGTGATGGGAGACAAACAGGGTTAAGTTTATTGGATCCATCTAGATGATGCGGAAAGTGGAAGAGAGGGAGCGTGATATGGCTCCTTGCTTCCCAAGTATGCTGCTAGCCCCAGTACTCCCCTCCTCAGAGTCACAGAAAGCGAACACCTTAAGAGGTGTGAAAGAGGAAGACATGTGTGTTGAAAAGGTGGGTGGGGCAGGGAGGGGCCTGGGGTGAGGTCAGTGGAGAAGGGGTCAATAGAGGAGACCACTAAAGCAAAAAGACAGTAGAGAAGTGAGCATGGGGCCAGGAGAATGGAGAGAAGTAGAGAAGAGAATGGAAAGCACTGGAATCAGAGGCACTCCACCCCTCCTGAAGATCCCCATGTCTACACTGCAATTAGACACATGTGGCTGGCCCGTGCCAGCTGACTTGGGCTCACAGGGCACAGGCCAGTGTTTAATTGTGGTGTAGTCATTAAGCCTCCAGCTGGAGCCCAGCCTTTGAGACGCCGCAAGGTGGGAAGGTCCCAAAGCTCAGGCTGCAGCCAGAGCCTGAACATCTACACGGCCCCTTAACCTGAGCCCAAGTCAGCTGGCAAGCCGCAGATATCTAATTGTAGTGTAGACATACCCTAAGAGGCTTATTGTACCACTGCCCCTGCCCTGCACCAGGAGACTCAGAAGCCCCCTCACTAGGGCTGGCCAGAAAACAATCATTCCATTTCATGAAAAATTTCAAAGTTTCAAAATTTGTTTTTGTTCTGCACTGGAGTGAAAACAAGACCTTTCTACATTTTTCATGAAAAACACAAGACTCACACATCTAGAAATAACCTGCTGTTAGGGAACTCACCTGGGACATGGTAGGTTCATATCCTTGCTCTGTCTGATTCAGAGCAGGAACTCTTCAGGTAGCCAATAAATCTGCAAAAAACCAGGGAACAATACCACTGTATTTAGGGAGGCAGAGAGGAAAAAGGCCTGAAGGGAAAGGTTATTGAGGGTGTAGATACAGGGATTTAAAATTCAACACCCCCACTCAATACTCTGGGGGAGAGGGGACAGCTTTTCTGATTTTAATCAACATTTTTTGAAAATGTTTAATTTTGTGGATGGAGAAAATGGCCTGACAAATGTCAAGTGGCTTATTTTGGGTTCTTCAAATTAGGGAATGGGAAAATGAGCATCATGAACAGAAGGCCTGCTCCATCCCTTAAGTGTGAGTAGATGATGTGGGGGTTCCAAAGAGGACGGAGGTAGGCTGTTCTCAGTGGTGGCAGATGACAGAACAAGAAGCAATGGTCTCAAGTTGCAGTGGGGAGGTCTAGGTTGGATATCAGGAAACACTATTTCACTAGGAGGGTGGTGAAGCACTCAAATGGGTTACCTAGGGAGGTGGTGGAATCTCCATCCTTAGAGGTTTTTAAGGCCCAGCTTGACAAAGCCTTGGCTGGAATGATTTAGTTGGTGTTGGTCCTGCTTTGAGCAGGGGATTGGTCTAGATGACCTCCTGAGGTCTCTTCTAACCCTAATAATTCTATGATTCTATGATGTGCCTCTCCACAATGAATCTGACCACAGTATCACTGCTCTCTGCCTGAATTTTAATATGGGAGGTAATACACTATGCAGAATGCACCTGGGACCCAATAATGGTGGTGTAACTCCTGCAGGAGCTGTCCTGCCACAGAGGAGGACAGGCTGTGGCACAGTAGCCACTCATGGGAGCTGGCTCCTCTCTTCCCTCTTTCTCTGTGGATCCTCCAGATCTGTAGGTCTGGGAGGAGGGTTCAGCTTAAAAAATTGGCATCCTTCTGTCTCTTTCCATCAGTGATAAAGTTCTCCTAGCCCTCTCTAGCTGGGTTTTCTGTGGGAAAGTCCATGTTGGCTTATGGGTTTGTTCCTTTTATTTCCTTCCATTTTCAACATGGAAATCATCTTATATACATTTTACAGATATCGTAAAGTAAAAATAATGGTACAAAGAAGAAATCATTAAATAAGGCAGAAGAGCTCAGAAAGACATGTTTTTAAGCAATCCTACAAGGTCTTTCTGGGAATATTGCCTACAAAAGAGCAGCTGTTTTGATTGGGAACATCCAATCATGCTCCATTTGAGGATTGTTGTTTTTCTTTATTTTTCTCTCTCTTTAGTAACACTTCCACTAAACTGTGTATCCCCCTGTTCTTAGGCATCCAATATAGAAAAACCTTGCATTTCTCTTTCTGTAAAATATACAAACTTTCTTAACACTCTAAAATGAGAAGAGGCCTGCAGAATTGAGAAAAGTGAAAATGTTAAAGTAGATGTAAAATGAAAAATCTAGAGGTTTCTCTTTAATTATCTGCCGCTTTCAACAGGTTTTGGATCACATCTTTTATTATTTTCTGATGAGGAAACACTCATTTTGCTCAGTCATCGTGTCCCGTTGCCTATGAATATCTAACATGTCTCAGAAGGTTGACTGTTGGGGATAGAAGTCAAATATAATTAACTTTCACAATGACCTTTAGTCATAGTAAAATAGTTTTTAATTTTTTTTTCTTTGTCTCTTCACTTTCAGCTGTGCATATTCTGGTCACAGATTTAGATACAGGGCCTGCTCCAAAACTCACTGAGGTCAGGGGGAGTTTTTCAGTTGTCTTCATCGTAGCAGACTAAAGCCAAGTGGAGTCAATAGAAGTCTTTCCAAAGCCAACTGTATTCAATGGATCAAGCTTATAGTAAGTACAAGAATGCAGAGACAGAAAGAAAGATTTACACATCGGAGGTAAGTAGTTTCTCTTCTCCAGGTTGATTATTCTTAAGAATGAAAGGGTTCCCTCTAGAAAGTAGACATGATTTCCCCCAGCTTATATTATATTTGCTTTGAACTTTCCTTCTGGCTTTCCTTACATACACTGTTATTTCACTTTAATTATTTCAGTTCATTAGAACTGCTTAGTTCACTGTCCAAATTGACTGTGACAATGCCAAAAAGCAACTATCTACTTACAAGTATTACTTAAAGGTACTTGCTTTTTGGAATTGAGTGATACCGTAAATGCTCAGTGCTGGAATGACATGTCATCCAGAAATAAAGTGCAGCAAAACCTTTGCTGTCAGAATTTACATACTCCAAGAAAATTAGAATTAGTGATTGATGCACCCAAAATTACCTCTAATGTTCTCTCACTTGTCCTCATTATTTTGTAATTGACTGTCTTATGCAAAATTGCATCTGTAAGTATATGATCCATTCTCTCCCTGCTGATATTTTATCTGACATTTGATTATCTTTTAACAAAAAGTAATTCCCTATGTTTTTTCTCTTTGGATGTCTTTCTAAGATTCCGTAGGCAGACATTTCTAATGACACCTCAGTCAGGCCTAAGGTTCAGTATGCTGGTATCTGCATTTTGAAGTCATTTTAGCAGATTCCACATTGGCTAGATGGTGACATGTTTGAAGAAGTTACAAACAGAGAAACAGTGACTCATAACCCCTCTTATGCTCACTTCCAGCACCTAGCACAGAGGGGAAATAAGACAGACTCAAAACACTCAAGTGAGCTGAACAAAGGCAAGAGAAGAGCCGACCCCACACAGCACACTCTCTCCCTCCTAAGCCTCAGTGCAAGGATCTGGGGACTAGAATCCGGGTCTGCGGAGCCTGGGACAGCTGATCTTTCCACAGGAGGTCACGCAGAGGCACAGCCAGGGAGCACTGTGGAGAGTGGGCGCTGTAGGAAATACCACCCAAGAGGCCCAGAGTGACAGAACCCTGTGGCTCTCTGATTGGCCAAGCGCCCCTGCTTAACTCCAGGGGTTGCCCCATAAAATTGTCTGAGCAACCATGCAGATTTCGGCCTGCTGCAATGCCAGACTTTGCTTGATCTCCTGATCTCTGACCTCAGCCTGATTCTGACCCTGATTCTTGCCTCCTGATTCTAGCCTGGTGCTACCTCTGATCTCCAGTCTCCAACCTCAGCCTGACTCTGACTCTTGCTTATGGGACCTGGCTCTCGTGATTCCTCCAACTCCTGCTTGGCATCTACCATCACTGGTGTGCAGACCTCAGTCCAGCTATTACTGCTAGGCCAGACCACTTACACCCCAGTCCCTTACACTCAGGCAGTCCTTACATGTATATACATTTATGATTTCAGGGAGCATAACCATCTAGATAAGGAAGAGAGGGGAAGATGCTATTTTATGTGGCAAATCCCCCTCCCCCAACAAATCTGCACCATTTCTGGTAAGTTTAATTTCCAGTGAGTATCTCCTTGCAACGTTAATTTCCATTCTGCACCTTCTAACTCATTCTGAGGGGTATGGTAGTCAGCAGCTGTGGACTGGCAACCATTACCACTGTGTTGCTAGCTAGGGAGGAGCAAGAAGCATAGGCAGTGTGCAGATGCACAGAGATCAACAATGTTGGGCTTCCCATGGTTCCTCACAAGGAAGGCCTTTCCTCTTACTTCTTCCCACTGGCAATGATCTCTTCCTGCAAGGGGATAAGTCAGACTTTCTTGGAGCTGAAACTTGTCAAGCTCTGGTATTACTTTTTTCTTTCCATGCAAATTTTGTACCAGTGGCGATTCTATGTGGGTCTTCACCATGGACAATTAAGTTTAAAATGCCTACTGTGTACTTGAAGTCCAGGTATGAAACTATTTGTTGTGCTTACACTGCAAAAAATGTTACAATAAAAGTTTGTGAACTACTGATAACACTAGGCCCTAAGAGAACAGAGACTCTAGGAATGTTTCCCAAATCTTGGTGGATTACCAAAATACTTAGCTAACGAAGTAGAAAATAATTAGCACTTCAGGCAGCTGCTCTAGCTTGTAGATATTCTAATCAAGCTGCACCCCCACCAAACTCACACCGAAGAGAAAACGAATACACTAATCAAGCCACAATAAGCAGACACGTAATTAGGTGTCTTGCTGGTGGGAGCTGAGGAAATGGAATGGGATATTGTAGCAATGTCAATTACGCATGTATATGAATCAAGAGCCATCAGTGGACACAAGGAATGGCTAAATGTGGGATGTGGGGCATATGATTGCAGCGTGCACCTTACTGCTGCTCCAGAAAGTAACAATATGCACGCGGGGTGGTACACAATGAGCTTCAGCATGTGTGCTAGCTAGGCAGCAATGAGAGCTGCAGCATTTGTGCTAACTGAGCAGCAGCACATTCTTGGCTAGGAGATCATAACTTCTTAGCTCGGATGGCTGGACAGATCTTTCTCTCAACACTTCGGAGTGCTAGGTAGAAATCCTGCCCTAACGCTATGAGAAAGTGGGGAGAGGCTTCCAACCTAGTGCCCCAGTACAGTTATGACTCCCACTCTGCTGCTAACACTGAAGGACACTCTCAGAGGTTATGGTTTTGGTCGTGGCCTGCATCACAGACAAGTTGCCAGGGACAAGGAACAGAGCTGACAGACAGAGAGTGAGGCACAGGATGTCCTCAAAGATGCCTCTGGCATTCCACTGATCCTGGGGGGAACCATGGGCTTTGGGGCAGGAAGGCAGCTGGCAAACCCTTTCCCCCGACTGAATGAACAGGGGAGTTCCATGAGAGGATCCACATGGAGTATTCCTTCCCCCTTCACTGTCTGTCACTGGTTTCACCATTGGAGGGAGGAAGCAATTCAGCCCTCAGTCTTTACTCTATCCTTACGAATGCAAATCTCCCACTGCAGTCCACAGATATTTTTCTTCAGACTTCAGAATTTGGGCTTAAGAGAATTAATTCTGGTACCAAAAAAACCCCACTGACAAATATAAATGAAGCACAGATTAAAATTGACAGCTTGTTTTTCTTCCCTTAACATATTCCCTTAAAGCCCAAGTGGTTTCATTTCATTTCATTTCCTGATGGGCAGGTATCCAGATCACATACAACCCCCCCACACACAATTACTGCTGGCAGCCTCAGCAGAGACCCAAAATATAAATAAGCATGCTGACTAGACCACCAACGAGCTGTCCGTGGTCCTTTCACAGCAGGGCTGGGGCATATTAATGGGGAAAGGCTGATATATCACTGTCCATGCTTATCTAGTCCGTGGCTATTCAGAGGATTTCAGGCTCCCAAGCTGCCAGCCCAGCACCTTTAATGTGCACTTAAAGGAAGGCAATATGGTCCAGTGGATAGCACAATGTACTGGCAGTTAGGCATGGCGGTTATTGACCACAATGACTTACTGTGTGATCTTGGCCAAGTCCCTTCACCTCTTTGTACCTCAGTTTACCCATCTGTAAAATAGACATTATGATACTTAACCTTCCTTTGTAGAGTGCTTTAAAAATTAGCTTTATGAGCGCTAATTGTTATTATTAAGGAAAGAAAAGGTTCAGCTTCTCCACTGATTTCCTGTAGGCTGGTTCCTCTTTTGTTGGATTATTTTCTTTATTGATATTCATAAATAAAAATCACATGGCAAACACTAAAGGGAAAAGAGAGGAAACAAAACAATAACAAATGGATGCAAATACTGCAATGCTCAAAGGTACTAAAGTCTGCAAAGAGGAGCCTATATAAAACAATTACAAGGAACATGATCTGAAAGTATCTCAGGAGATTGCAAAAAGGACCCCTCCAGCTCAAAACACAAGTCAACAGTAGCATCTGTAGTTTATGTTTTAGAAACTGAAATCTGTTCAAGGAAAACAGGATGAAATTTCTATGGGTGATTGGCATGACTTTTTTAATTGCTTTCAGAGGAGCAGAAGAGGGTAAGGGAGAGTAACAGACACACAAACAGTCAATATACACAATAGCACAAGAGCCATAAATATCAGGTGAAATGTTCAGAAGAGTCAGGAAGATTGGAATGGCAGTGTCCGAGGAATGTTGTGCTCACGGGAGAGGATTTGTGCAGAGGGAGGCATGATTTTGAAAAGCTGTCAATCCAACTCCACTTGGAACTGAAGTTCCAATCCCATGATTCACAGAACATCTGTGAGTAGAGGAAGCCCACTGCATGGCTCCCTGTGCCCTTCTCAGGAGCTATGCCTGTGTTTTACCTATACAGTGAGAAGAAAGCACAGAAGAGGACTTAAGGCTAGCCTAACCAGCTTTACTGTTCAGATGGATTTCTGTTCCGAAACTGCTACAACAATTTCCACTATTTATGGATCTGGCCCAACAGCTTTATTCCTTAACTCTTTCACTGCCTATCCTCCATGGCAACTGCTGTGTAGCTTTTTTCCATTAAACAATGGAATGTTAAGACATATCACACTCAAAAGGTTGACATTACTTCCCCGGAATTTGCTGCTGTTTCTCATAGTACAATCAAATAACTTTCTCAATTCAACAGGATAACAAACTTTACCACCATTATTTCGCTCAGTGCAATTGTTTATTTCTATAATGTCCTTTATCTGGAATATTTTGCTCAGCACATTTTCCAAACTTTTTTCTAGTACTCACTGTAAAATTCTTTACAGAGGCTCTCTTCTTCATATTCTTAAATTCTGCAATAGTAAATCATGCTTTATTGTACAATTCTATCGACTTTCATTTACTGAGTGACAGAGAACAAACTCTTCCCTATTCCTTAGAATAAGTTCAATGTTTTGGGGCACTGAGAGGGGAAGGATTAGTCTAGGAAATTGCTTGACTCCCTCCCCTCACTATTCTGATTACTACTACCTGAATGTTCATCTACAATACCATACATCCGTCTCTTTCCTGCATCTTGTTCAATCTTAGATAGCTGTTCTTCATCTCTCAAAAATGTGTATTTACAGAAGTTGATGGCCAGAAAAATATTTTTCCATTATGAGGTTTTTTTCCCTTGTTGCCACTTATGCCAGAGATATTGCTGTTTTCTGAAGTTCAGCGTGCCCTTGTTTAAAAAAAAAAAATTACCTTCTGGTTTTTAATCTTTATCTTGGTATGCATCCATATTCTTGCAGGGACTGCCTACATTGAGAAACTCACCATGTTAGGACATAACCTCGTGTTGACAATGGAGTTGTGACATTCAACATGCCAGCCTCTGTCTACACTGAGTGCCTAGTCACATTTAGCATTGTGTTAGTTACCTTGATTCCTCAGGGTCATGTTCTAACATGGTGTCCTTTCCCAGCGTGGGGAAGCCCACAAAAGTCTGTAATGTTGGATGTTAGAATATGAGCTTGCAGCGCAAACAGCCTACACATCTAAACCAAAACAAACTATAGCCTTGGAATTAGCTCTGATTCTAACCAACAACACAGCTACATCAGTGACTGAATCAAGGCTAATTCCAAATATAAACAAAGCTTTAATCTTCCCATGTATGGAGTATTTTAAAAAAAAGTTTTTAACAAATACAATGGCTTTCCCCTTTCCCGAGTATAACAATTCAAACAAATGAAAAAGCTCTCTCCTTGGGTAGAAGCAGCAGTGCAACATTCACCCTTTTATTTAACCCACTCTCCTCATTACTAGAACCTACTTGCTTCATTCTCAATTAAACCCAGCAGCTTTCTAAATTGTCTACTAATCCATCTGCATATTCACCATAGACATGAACCCTTCACTTACTCCCCTGCAGTTTCCAGGAAAACAGAGGGTTAGCCTGGGTCCGCCCAGTTGACTGGGTAACTCATGTGACTCAGATGATTTGTACACCCAGTGTCACACTTTAGATGAATGTCTCAAAAACACTCTAGTTCAGGGGTTCTCAACCCTTTTCTTCCTGAGGGGGGGAATCAGGGCTCTGGGCCTGGGGGGGATTCTGGGGCATAGGCATAGTTTGACTTCTATTGGGGGGGTCTGGTGGGGCTTGGGCCAGCTCCGCACAGTCAGGGAGGGCACACCAAACGAGGGCTCTGCCAGCCCCGGGGCCAGGTCTTCCAACCCGGGCAGCTCTTACCAGCTGCATGAGCAGTCAGGGGGGCTGGGAGCTGAGGAGGTAAGGGGAGTGGCTGCCAGCTTCAGTCCTGCAGGGGGGCACCGGGGTTCCTGGCTTCAGTCTCACCGGGGGCACTGGGGATTGGGGCACTTGGTTTCAACTGCAGGGCCCCGCAGACCCCCTGAAAGGGCTCATGGACCCCAGGGGGGCGCAGACCCCCAATTGAGACACACTGCTCTAGTGTTCACAGTGGAATGGAGGACCATTAATTTCTCCTGTTGTAACCACCATTTATCCATCTAGCCTGGGATCCTACATATGACAGTAGCAAATACATAATGCTTCCAAGTACAGCACTTCCCCCCAACTAGCAGAAATGTGGTCAATTGTGCAATGTTGTAGATAGGATTCAGGAAAGAAAATGGGGAAGAAAAATTTCTTCCTAATGTGATAGATTTACAGCTTGTAGGATGAGATGTGATTACCCTTTCTATCACTGCTACCAAAGTCAAGAAATCCTTGTAAATGATCCCATTCTTTTAAAAATTCCTCTGTGATATTGGATTCCATCCTGTGGCAAACTGTAGAAGCTGACTATATGTTGCATCAAACACTATTTCTTTTCCTTTATTTGAAATGTGCAGCCCTTTCATATCACTGAGTCTCCTTATTCAGATGGTAGCTAACAGGGTAAACAGGAAGGACTGAATAGACCCTACATAATTTTGATTACTTCAGTCAAAGTGCCTCTAACCATTCTCCCTTCTGGTCTAAAGAATGCAAGTTCCCATCATACGTCAACGCACTTGTCACAGTCTCCACTTGTCACTTGTATGCAGTGAGTAGAAGAACGTGCCATCATCCTCTTTTGGGGCCAGGAACTTACTTCCTTTAAAATATAATGAAACAAAGGCAGCCTGTGACATCTGCTAGCTGTCTGTTAGCATTCACATGTTTTGACAGAAATAACTGACCGATTTATGGTAACTACATCTGAATACTGAGATATCTGCTCCATTCCCTTGGTGTCAAGGATCAGAATGCCATTATTTTTCTCTTCCAACATATTTCTCATATCCTCAGACATCAAGTCAAAAGGGTCAGCGTCTATGATAAAACGACATGTAAGTGATACGTGTTCATAATAGCAGCAGCCTCACTTCTTTGTAAGTGCAGTTCATTCTCAAAACCTTTACATATTTACCACTTGGAAACCTAGTGCTATTTAGTACAAAAGCACAGGTTCCCTGCCTTGATGACAGCACATGTTCTTCTCCTTAGCCTGGTCAATGGGGAAAAAAACATTTCCCTAAACACTCTCGAAACATTTTTGATGAAGTCTGAACTTGCTTAGAAAAATTTCCCTTGGGAGTCACTTGTGGATGTGAAGACGGAACTGGGACAGGACAGAACCCTTGGGGACGCCCCCATGTCAAAGCTCTGTGGGAGCAGCAGCTGCATGTAATTACCTTTGGGGATCCATTGAAAATGAATGAGCAAAGTCAGCTCAGTGATACTCCTTCAACTTCTGTCGGGATACATAGTCAAAACACTATCAAAGACAACAGATAGGTCAAGTAGTATCAGCATCATTGTCTTATCTTTCTATGTTGTCATGAGGAGGCCACCCATCCAACAGTGTGGCCAGACTGGAAAGGATCCAGGATACATGCAAGAGCCAGGTGAGGACACGATCATCAATTATTGTGAATAGTCAGCAATCATGGTGATTGTTCAGCTGAGGTTTCACTGAATGAAATCATGGGATGTGTATGTGACCGTTGCAGTCTACATGGTTTTATAAAATATGCTAATGAGTGAATATAATGTAACTGGAATATGCTTCATGCAAAAGGTCTCTTGTAAAGTATCATTACAAAGCTTATAATCTACTGAGTGTGATCATCCTATTTGTATAAATGTACCATTCTTGTATTTGAAACTAGAAATATGAAATACAACTCTGAGGGCCTATTGTCATTATGCAAAGTGTGGGCCATTAATGGTGGTTTGGAATCTTGATGACTCCCATTAACCAGGACAAGATGGGTGTGTTTTACCTGTAAGTCTTCCTGTATACGCGTGTGCTGCAAGTGGGCAATGAAGTCTTGCAGTGACATGTCATCATGTGACCTGAACTGGAATCCATCTTTAGCCTGGTGTCTTTCCATTGAGAGGATGGGGTGGAAACCCAGAGAGGGACAAAAGGATTCTCGCCTTATGCAAAAAATATATAAAGGGGTGGAACAGAACAAAGAGGTGGAACAGAACAAAAGGAGGAGAGAAGCCATCATGAAGAATCCCCTAGCTACCACCTGAGCTGGAACAAGAGCTGTACCAGGGGAAAGAATTGTGCCCAGGCCTGGAAGGTGTCCAGTCTGAGGAAAAAACTTACTGAAGCATCTCTGAGGGTGAGATTACACTGCTCTACAGCCAAAATGCTTCTGAAATAAATGTAGTCAAACTTTACTAATTCTGGGTCACTGAGAACGAAAATGATGCTTAAAATTGTTGATTGGCTCTTGTTTTCAAGATATGCTATTGGGTCAGTATATACGACCCTGGACTTGGGAATGGCGGAGGATAAGTGAGTTATAAAGGGAATTTAAACCAGAAATGACTAAAATACATCTTTGACTGGATCTATGAATAAATCTATGACTGGGTTTGGACAGTACTTGCTTTTTAGGCAAAACAATGAATGATGCAATCTGAAGCTGGTATTGCGTCATACATGATATGAATTGCATCATGTTATTCCTAGAAGTAATGGATGATGCAATCATAACGAAGCTCACATCACTCTACTGAACAAATTGCCCTATATCAGCTCTAGAAATCATACAGTGTCATGCTCTCTTATTTGTCAGTGTTTGATTTTGCAAAGGGACACATTTCTGTTTAGCCAAAGTGAGCAGAGATGCCTCGTACTTGTGTGAACAGTACAGATAACTTCTGCTATGCTTGTGGTGAAGTGACTTTTGCATCACAAAAGCGCAGTATAACCACTATGGTTAAGAAAGCCTATCACCTTTATTCTGGCTGCAAAATTGGAGATCAGGACAAGAGGTGGGACCCACACATATGCTGCAACACTTGTGTAACAAATCTTCGTCAGTGGTTGAACAGGAAAAGGAAATCTATGCCTTTTGCAGTGCCAATGATTTGGAGAGAGCCAACAGATCATACCAGCAATTGTTACTTCTGCATGGTGCCTCCAGTTGGGAAAGGTGTGTCAAAAAAGAAAAAGTGGACTGTGCATTATCCAAACATTCCATCAGCTATACACCCAGTACCCCACAGAGAAGGACTGCCGGTTCCTGATGCACCAGAATCATTCTCACTTGAGTCAGACGAGGAAGAGGATGAAACTTCTGGTCCTGAACCATCAATGGCACAGGACCCACATTTTCTCCCATCCTCCTCCTCTGAACCACACCTCATAAGACAAGGTGAACTGAATGACCTTGTCAGGGATTTGGAACTACCCAAGAGTAAGGCAGAGCTGTTGGGCTCCAGACTACAGCAGTGGAATCTCCTGGCAGGTGATGTTAGGGTTTCCATGTTCCGTGACCGTCAAAAGGATCTTGTCCCATTCTTCTTCATGGAAGGTGATCTTGTAGCCTGCAACAACATCGATGGTGTGATGGGAGTCCTCAACATCGTTCACGATCCAGATGAGTGGAGACTGTTCATTGATTCATTGAAGACGAGTCTTAAAGCTGTTTTATTGCATAATGTCAATGTTTTGCCATCAATTCCAGTTGGTCATGCAGTCCATATGAAGGAAACCTATGACAACATGAAACAACTTTTGAGGTGCATAAACTATGACCAACATCAGTGGCAGCTTTGTGGCGATTTGAAGGTTGTTGCTCTCTTGCTTGGTCTGCAGACTGGATACACAAAGTACTGCTGTTTTCTCTGCGACTGGGATAGTGGTGCAAGAGATTCCCACTACATCAAGAAAGATTGGCCACTCCGACAGTCATTGGAGCCTGGGAGGAAAAGTGTTCAGCATCCACCACTTGTTGAATCAAGGAAGATTTTGTTACCACCATTATACATCAAGCTGGGTCTGATGAAGAACTTTGTCAAGGGCATTGACAAAACACAAGCAGCTTTCAAGTACCTCCGTGGAAAATTTCCAAGGTTAAGTGAAGCTAAGATGAAGGAAGGTGTCTTTGTTGGTCCTCAGATTCGTGAACTTCTTCGAGATGATGCATTTGACCATGCATTGCGTGGCAAGGAAAAGACGTGGAAAGCCTTCTAGTTAGTGGCAATCAATTTTCTCGGAAACAACAAGGCAGACAACTACAGGTTGTTGGTGGAAAACCTCCTCCAGGCATACAAAAGCCTTGGTTGCAATATGTCACTAAAGCTACATTTTTTGCACTCTCATCTAGATTTTTTTCCACCGAACTGCAGAGCAGTGAGAGACGAGCATGGCGAGCGATTTCACCAGGACATTGCAACAATGGCGAAACGCTATCAGGGCAAATGGAGCCCATCAATGCTTGCAGACTATTGCTGGACAGTGACAAGAGATGCTCCATTGAATGAATACAAGAGACAAGCCAAGAAGCGCCGAGTAGACACTGAATAGGACTAAACTATGTACATAATAGTTTTTTGCCTTTTGTTTCATAATAAATTTTATTTATATAACCCTTTTGCTGATTTTTAATGTGTTACATAAACAGGACAGGTGAAATATTATCATGTAAAGCAACCATAAACACATGAAAAGACCTAGGTTTACAATTTATGATTAAAACTCTACTATCTACACAATATACATAGACATAAAATGTAAAAACTTAAATATCTTAGAAACAGTAGCCAATCAGTTGTTTTAATTGTCATATTTGAATTCAGCACATCAAAATACATAATAAATAGCACATTTTATCTCTGAAGCAGACGACTTCTCAAAAATTGTAGACCAGTGTTATCTGTTTTCAGTTTGATTAGACATAGATTTGCACATTTTATTTTATTTTGCTTGGTTACTTACTTTGTTCTGTCTGTTACTACTTGGAACCACTTAAATCCTACTGTCTGTATTTAATAAAATCACTTTTTACTTATTAACTCAGAGTATGTATTAATACCTGGGGGAGCAAACAACTGTGCATCTCTCTCTCTCAGTGTTATAGAGGGCGAACAATTTATGAGTTTACCCTGTATAAGCTTTATACAGATTTATTTGGTTTTTTGACTCCATTGGGAGTTGGGCATCTGAGTGCTAGAGACAAGCACACTTCTGTTAGCTGCTTTCAGGTAAACCTGCAGCTTTGGGGCAAGTAATTCAGACCCTGGGTCTTTGTTGGAGTAGACGGGAGTGTCTGGCTCAGCAAGACAGGGTGCTGGGGCCTCGAGCTGGCAGGGAAGGCAGGAGTAGAAGTAGCCTTGGCACATCAGGTGGCAGCTCCCAAGAGGGTTTCTGTGATCCAACCCGTCACAGTCTATATCTGGCTCAGGAGCCCAGCCCCTGGAAGAGAATGGGGGCACAAAGCACCCAAACTAAAACTCCCATGAGGAACCAAGACACCTTAAGCAGATACAGTTTAATGTCAAACTGACCCTTACAGCGTTTTTGTTTTAATGGTGGACTGATATGAGTCATTCATAGCATGTTATTTCAACTATGAGTTGCAAAAGCATTTCCCCTAAATAGCTGAATAGAGAAAAAGTACTTTTAAAATGGTATTTTTCTTTCATAGCCTGATACACAAGATTTTGCTAGAGTTATCTTGATCTACAAGTATCAGAAGCATTAATTAACAAAATATCCACCTGATACAACATTTGAATAACAGCAAACACAACAGGCACAAAGCTGACTCATCCTGTGTCACTGCTTCCACCCTATAGGCCCACCTCAATAGCTCCACACTCTCAGTCACACTCTGCCTTCCTCCATCATTTTATACTAAACACCAGTATAATTTGTTCATCCAGGCCATTGTCATCACTATTTAGGATTTCATTCCCTATGTGCAGGTAGCAACCCAAAAACTATTTCCAGAGTTAACCAAAGGAACACAGAATCTCTCTCTCGGAATAATATTTTTCAAACATTCTTTCATTCTTACTAGGGATGTACAAGCCTTCTGAAGTTTAAGGCTCTGCAAATGCCTCAAAAACTCTTTTTGGATTAGCAAAAACAAGTCCAAGTTTTTAAAAATGTGCTGTGTTATTCAGTGATGCTAGTAACGCAGTATTTTTTCTGTACTCTGGTTTGATTACACATGCTGCCAACCAACAACTGTGTAAATTAGGAATGGGATATTTGAGTGTAAAATTCAGAGTTGGCATGTATGTAGTTTGAAGTCTGCTTTCAGCCCAAATTCAAGCAGAGGAGCTAAACATTCATTTTTTGTGATATTCACACTAGTAGAGCTTGAATACTGAAATGATCACAAAGTTAACATGGAAGGGTTGCAAACAATAGTCTTGTCAATTTTGGTTGGAGTATTCCTGCAGATTTAATTTAATTCCTGGAGACTCCAGGCCAATCCTGAAGGGTTGGCAACCCTAAAATATAGTCACAAGTGCCCTATTTGCCCAAGCTATAGAGCTATAGGATTCATCTATGTCATGTTACTGTCACCACTCAAGCTACACACAGGCAGCGATGAAGTCAGTTCCTGAGAATGCACTTTTTTATGATGCAAAGGAAGCAGGAAAAGCCTGGGGCTTCATGAAAGAGATTAAAAATTCTCAATTTGATTTGGTGAATTTTTTCCATATGTTTTCTAAAAATCAAAGTTCATGTCAATCTGAAATTTCATTTTGGAATGTTATGTGGAAACAACCCTGTTCATCAACCTCTGGAGGGCTATGTTTCTTTTAGTACATGCCACATGTATCACAATCACAAACCCAAACATTCCCTTTAAAAACCAACATTCCCAAGAAGTCTCAACAAGTTAAAACATTTGAAAAGGAAAACTCCAGGACACAATTTGCTAATAAAATAGTCAACAATTTCTAGTCAACTTCTCTTATTCTGTACATTTCCCAAACTGTTCTCTGTCTCCGTCTCATGTGCTCCCTTTAATACTTTACAGTTAAGACCAATTTAATCAATGATCAAACCCAATACTACCATAATTACTAAAATGTGCTTCTACATTCAATGTTACAGGAAAAATCATTACTGGTATGTTTCAATATGTCAAGTATTCATAAATGGCCCAAACAAAATCTATGTAATTACTAGCAAACTGAATTAACTGACTCACCTATTTCTTAAAATGTTACGCTGCATGTGCAATTAGATAATTAAATACAAAACAAACAATTATTTAAGAGCTACCAAAGGAAAAGGTTAAATTATTACACGGTTATACTGAATCAAATTCCTTCTGAATGTAATTTCATTGAAGTTACAATTATGGGTCTGATAGGTCTGAGACCCCAAATGGACAATGGGCCCAAGTGTTGGACTGGGAATCTGTGCACTAAGGCCCAGTGCTCCCCTATGCTGTATGGTGTGCAGAAGAGTCAGTGCAAGCAGAAAAGGGGCAGCATAACTTTGCTGCATCCTTGGGCAGAATCTGGGCAACAGCCACTCTACATAGTATGACATAAAGAAATACATTAGAAGATTGCAATCTTAAAGCTGGAAAATACCAAAATTAAGGAGAAACTGTGCAAAATTAAAGAAACACTGTGTAACCTTAATTCCATCCCCTTGTATTTATGCATTATGATATAGTCTTCAATTATATAATCACATACTATTTTTTCTAAAGAACACTGCCTCAAAGTGTACAGGATAGATGGCGTTCACTAAATGAGGAGCTAGTCAATATTTTATTTTCTCTTCACTGTACAATATGTGGTCCTATGCCTGATTTTCTGCTCGATATTCAAACCTTGCTCTGAATGAAGAAAGGATTTGAGTATCAAGCTCTTACTTTCTTAAGTGCTTTGGGATCTCTTAGGGTGCAAGACTGTATGTTAATATAAACAATTACACAGACAGTCTGTATATAAATTTAAGTAACTTTTATTATATATTGTCCTGTGCAATCAGTATCTCTTAAAAGAACGTCTTACTCTAGTTTGACATGTACCACTAAGGCAATTTAAATTAACTTCCTTTCTGCAAAATATGCAGCGGAACCAATGCATTTTAATGGTAAATTCACTCCCTTTTTGCCATGAATACTATGGCAAATCATGCCTTTTAGGTAGGCTTAATGATGTATGGATCTCATTTAATTATATGCAGGTGGAAAGAATGATTCCAGCACAAATAGGGGAGAAGTAAACGACAAAAAAATAACCCACACCCAAAAAATTATTTATTTATTTTTAAATCAGGCATTTAAAAAGAATTCCTCTTCTCCAACTGATTTTAAATCTCTTTAATAAACACCTTGCCTTGTGTCCATGAAGCCTTAACATTTCTGAAGCAGCCTTCAGGTAAGGTGATATACTGGCAGTGTTGCCTAGCTACCAGCATTTATCATTGTAAAGCACACTGCTTGGGATTTAAGTGTTCTAATCAGTCTAAACAGAAAAGAGTATCAGACTTCTTTGTGTTTCTGATCCCCTAGTAAACAATCAAACACAGAGTTATCTCACTGTTAGGAGGGAGAGAGAAAATGATTCATCCTTTGTTTTAACACTCTGGGCTTAATGGTTCCAGCTCTGATGGATGCTACGGCTGTAGCTCCGGTTTTATCAGTCTTCCCATTCGAAAAATATCTGGACCCTGTACTGGTAGTTGACTATCTGATGCAGTCATATGTGTGTTTCTCTGCCTGGTGCTGTAGCAGGAAGAAGAGGGTATCGTTTTCTGCTGCCTGGTGATTATAATAGTAGTGGCCCTGCAGTCTTCCACTTCCTCCCTCTCCAATTCCTGTCTGTAAGTGTAGGAGGGGAATGCCCTAACCAAGCAGCCTGCTTCTTTGAAAGTCCAGTATACATCATTTTTTAAATAAATCTTTTCATATGGTTACTTTCCCCTCATATTATAACTGAAACAACTAAAGAGACTCAATCTTATTTATTTAAGGCAGATAGTCTGCTCAACTTTGTATAAGCATAAGTTGCAGGCATCAAACTTATGTTTTAACATTGTAATGACCTGGCAAGAGGGGGGGCGGTGTGCATGAACCAAGGCCCTTTGCTGGATGGAATCATAAGTAATGCCATAGACTTTCAGATCTTCAAAGATATTTAGATCCCAAAAGATACAGACTGGTGCCTAGTGGGATTCGGCTCTTTTGAAAATCCTATTAGACAACTAGAACTGCTGGGTGTTTGATACTTTTGAAAATTCAGACCACCTATCTAGTACCAAGCATGGATTTAGGAGCCTCGCATTAGGCATCTAGTTTTGAAAATCTTGGTCCTGGATTCAATTCCTGTTGTTTTTTGTGAAGTTGTGGGAGGCCAGGTTGTGCCATTCCTACTATTCTACAATAGGCCATGGATCTATTAACATGTTGCCTGTGCTTGACAGATTACTACTGAAGGGCCTTCCTTTAGTAAAGTATGTGTGCTTCCACATTGTTGCACAGGTGGTGTATACTGATGGACTATGCTATTCATAAAAGCGGAAGGCTGGAAGGGACCTGGAAAAGTTATCAAGTCCAGCCCCATGCACTGAGGCAGGACGACGTAAACCTAGACCAACATTCCCAGGTGTTTGCCCAACCTGTTCTTAAAAACTACAATGATGGAGATTCCACAACCTCCCTTGGAAGCCTATTCCAGAGCTTAACTTCCATTGTAGTTAGAAAGTTTTTCCTAACATCTAACCTAAATCTCCCGTGCTGTGGATAAAGCCCATTATTTCTTGTCCTACCTTCTGCGGACAAGGTGAACAACTGATCACCATCCATTTTATAAAAGCCTTTAACCTATCTGAAGACTTATCAAGTTCCCCCCTCAGACTTCTTTTCTCAAAACTAAGCATGTCCAGATTATTTTAACCTTTCCTCATTGGTCAGGTTTTTATTCACCTTTTATTATTTTTGTTGCTCTCTTCTGGACTCTCCATTTTATCCATATATTTCCTAAAGTGGCACCAAGAATGGGACACAATACTTCAGATGAGGCCTCACCAGTGCCGAATACAGTGTGACAATTACTTCCCATGTCTTATGTACAATACTTCTGTTAATACATCCCAGAATGATATTCGTCTTTTTTGTAACTGCATCACATTGTTGATTCATTCAATTTCTGATCCACTATAACCCCAATTTCCTTTTTAGCAGAACTACCACCTACTCAGTTATTCCCCATTTTGTAGTTGTACATTTGATTGTTTCCTTCCTACATGAAGTATTTTGCACATATCTTTATTGAATTTCATGTTGTTGAAATCAGACCTGTTCTTTAATTTGTCAAGGTCGTTTTTTTGGCTTGTGTTCCTTTCCCCTTTGTTGTTAATATTAATTGTGTTGTGTATCTGGTTACCATTGATGCTTTTAGTGAAGACTGAAGCAAACCAGGCATTAAATAACTCAGCCTTCTTGACATCACGTAGACTTGGTAGGATAAGTCTAATGACTGGAATATTGGGAGAGACGGGTATAGCTTGTTTAGGAAGGGGAAAAGGGAGGTGGTGTTGCATTGTAAGTCACGAATATATACACTTGTTGTGAGGTCAGAAGGAGGTGAGAGGCAGACCAGTTGAAAGCTTCTGGATAAAGATAAAAGGGTTACAAAATAGGAATTAAGGTATGAAGGGGTCTAATATAAGGAAGGAGTGAGAGCAGTAGACTAGGGACAACATACTTCAAACACGCAGACTAACAAGCTCAGAGAACTAGTAGGTAAAGCCCCCTGGGAAGAAAATCTAAGGGAAAAGACTTCAAAAGACTTGGCAGTTTCTCAAGGAGACAATATTAACTGCAATCTATCCCGATGTGAAGGAAAGATAGGAAAACGAGTCTGAGGCCAATATGGCTCCATCAGGAGCTCTTTAATTACTTGAAAATCAAAAAGGAATTCTACAAAAAGTGTCAGCATAGACGTATTGCTAAAGAAGAGTACAAAAGAACAGCAAAAGCACATAAGGACAAAATTAGAAAGGCTAAGGCACAAAGTGAGTTACATCTACAAGGGACATAAAAGACAATAGGAAGAGGTTCTCTAAACACATTAGGCACAAGAGAAAGATGAAGAAAAGTGTAGGTCCTCTACTTAGTGGGGAAGGAGAGCTAATAATGGATGACATTTTTGTTCCCATGCCACGCTGTTGTGAAGTTAATGGCTATTCACCACACAGAATTGGTCACCCAAACACCATAATATGCATCACAGAATCCAAGTTCACCTACACACAACTATGTCCCTGAAACATTAACACTAAGAAATGGCTGGGTATAAATATGCATAATTAAAATTTTATATACACTGGAAGTTCCAGCTACAAGCTCCTTTCAGCCTGCTGCAGTTCCCAATACAGCCATTGAATGAGGAATCGTTTAATGAATGACATGGCACGAGGTAAATACGCTACAGAAAAAGACAAAGCTAAAGTACAGAAAATGTAGCCAAGTGAAGTAGGTATTATAGATCATTCCTGCCTGATGTGTATGATGAAATTCTTGATGGTCAAACCCGCCCAACACTACACTATACCATTTAGCAAGGAGAAGATAAACAATACTAATGAACTGTCAAGGCAGAAAATGTTCTTATCTTCTATCTAATAAATGACAGCAGATAAACTTTCATCATGAACACTAACCGGCAATAATTTAAGAAGGACAATGTATTCCTAGCTCCACATATGTAACAAGGGATACTGCATGATAAGGCTGGTTGCCATTGTCACAGTATCAAAGTAACTGCACCTGTATTTGCCCTCTGTGGACCACCAACGGCACCCACTTTAGACTTCTGGCTCCAGTCATCACCTCTCCTAGGCGGAGACTACCATATGACTCCTTTCTGACCAGGGTTTTTAAGGCTGCACCACTCCCTACCTTACACTGTGATAGCCTCAGTAAGCCAGACTGCCTAAAAGACCAGCTCCTGCACTTTACTTTCTCTCCAAGGGCTATGACCAATGTACTGCCCGCAGTTGTAAGTTATCACATAGCTCCCTCTAAGCAAATTCATTTAGGTCTTAAGGTAAAAACATTACAGAGAAAACATATTTAAACAATAAAAGAACCTATCTATACACATGCAAAAAAGCTTAGCAGGAGGTCACCCCCAACCCCAGCATAGGGCTCTGGTAGGTTTTAGTCCTTTGAAACTCATATCTGGGTTTTCCCCATGGTTACAAGTTCATCAGTCTTAGATTCAGAACCAGAACAAAGACTGGGTAGATCAGTTGTTTCTTTCTACAGCTTGCGTCTTTGATTTTGGCCTTCTGTAACAGGAAATCAACAGACAATGACCCTCTCCTCACAGCGTAGCGTCAAAAGGCTGGGTTTTTACATAACCAGAGTTGGGGAATTTGCATAAACCTCTCTTTAGGGATTCTCCTGGAAATCCACTTAAAACATTGTCCAAAAAGTCCATACGTGTCTGGCACATTTTTAGTATAGTTTTTTGAATTCTCAGGTCTCACATCTGTCATCTCCCCCATAGAAAGATTGCATGGCCCATAATAATACCTAAATTTAATACAATAATTGCCATATCTGTCACAGCCAAGTTGGATAATAGCCCACCTGTCAATAGCTGTAGTTAGTTAAATTAACTTACTTTGAATGGATTATTTTCCATGGCTGAATGTGGGGGTGAAAGATCACCTTCATATCCAGAAACATCGGAGTTGAGCATCCAAAGACTGGCACAGTTGAGTCTCCTAATCCCCTTTAACCTCTACACAAGTTGCATCTACACTAGATTTCTGGATGAGAAAAGGGCAAATTGTTCTGTTTTTCTGAACCTTTGGAGAAAATTTCACAGTACCCTGAAAACAGAGTAAACAGAGTATGTTTTTGTTTTGTTTTTATAATATCAGAGAAGAAAAAGATCTAGAGGTAGAGATTTGTCGAACTAGGTGATTTTCAGTTTCTATGGCCTTGTCTTGCACTTGGAAATTTTACAGCAATAATGCAGTTGCAGAAGTGGTAGAAATCATGTCAATAGTAATATAGACAAGGCTAAGGTATTTTTACCACCAGGTCCTGAAAACCATGAAAAAAAAAAAAAAAAAGCAAAAATTCCTAGGCCCTGTCTGCAGTTGCACCATTGCTAGTAAATGAGTCCACAATTTACTATTTTGGACAAGACCACAGAGCGTCAGAGTATATTATAGTTTATCCATCCTGTATCTCTAGAGCCCTTTTTCTAGTGACATCATCCAAAAACATGCCCTTTGCCTGGACACTCTGTTTTCAACGTACCTTCAAATCACCAACCTCTGATGAACTTTTTTTCTGAAGAAACAGAACAAAACCAGAAAAATTTATCTTTTTCTCATCCATAAATTCAGACACTCCTCTGGAAATTATTTCCACTGAAATAATGAATTGCTGAGTTCAGACATGACTACTTTTATCTCAGCCATGAAAAATATTTTTTTTTGCTAGTTCAACTGCTGTCATTAGTTATTCACTCACTGTCCGAATGTGTTAAAAATTTCACTAACACACTTCACTGCCACATCTACTACCCTTATCCATGTGTTTTGTCTTTTAGAGTCTGATTCTGTTCTCACTTATGCAATTGTAATTCCATTGAGTTCAGTGAAGTTATTGTTGTTCTACCATGATGTGGGGAATGAGGGGGAGGATAATAAGGCCTTCAGGTTTAGGTGTCTTTAGAATTTTTAAATATTAAGTGTCTCTTGCTAAAAATCAAGTTGGGGTTGGCGGATGTTTTATGTTCTGATTTTGGTGCATAAGTACCACTGTGCTTTGTCTAAGAGAGGCACTGTATCTTTTAAAATATCGCTCTATTTCTTCCTAAGACTATTTCTGAATCCACAAACACATAAGAAAAATTAGGAATTTATGTTAATTGCAACCTTATTTCATTTTCAGTGTGACATTGTGATTCCAAAGAACATAAGTTTTGTGGTACAGTTTCACTGAACTGGAAGATTTACCTTTAGAAGAGGATTTGTATTCATTATTATTATTATTTCATTGATGTATTTGGTATGCCAAAACCAACAGAAGGTACTTTGATATATCTCTGATTAGTCATTGTCAATTTAAAAAGTCAAGTGAGAAAGAGGAAACAAAGCAAGCAAATATATTTTGCTGTGGATGAAGTAAGAGATTTTAGAACAGAGAAAAAGTCATGAGTCTCAACATACCTGCTCTCCTATTGGTTCAGGACAGGTGTGTCAAATCCCCTTGTTGGGGATTTAATAATCAGAAGAATTGAAGGAACATTCTTCAAGGAAGCGGTCAACAACAGGACAGTGTGCTGCTTTCCCAGAACCAGGACATGAGATGTCACTTAAAGATTTGATATGCTTTTGAAGTCAACGGTAAGGGATCAATTGGTTATGGTTCAAATCAACACTACTGACACTCCATCACAGGACATCTCGCAGATAGTAGATGACTTCAGGGAACTTGGAAGCATGCTGAAAAAAAAGAATGTCCAGGTGATATTCTCTGAGATTCTTCCTGTCCAATGAGTGAAGGAAGACAGAAGGCAGAAGATTCCAGAAATGAATGGCTAGCTAGATAAGTGGTACAGGGTAAAGGGCTTTGGTTTATGGAACACTCGCCCACTTTCTCCAGGGAGAGGGGACTGTGCAGTTTGGATGGCCTCCACCTCAGTCGAAGGGGGACCAATCTCCTCAGGGAATGGCTGTCTCAAGTCAGGAGGGAATTAAACTAACAACAAAGGGGAGGGTAAAAAGAGGAAGTTATGAGACTCAGCACAAAATCGAGATGTTGAGAACAAAATTACTCAAGGAAACAAAAGACATGAAAAAAAAATCTTTAATTGCCCATACAGCAATGCTAGGAGCCTGATTAACAAACAAAAGGCATTGGAATTGCTCGTTTATGAGCACAAATTTGATCTAGTTGGCATTACTGAAACCTGGCGGGATGATTCCCAGGTAAAACCAATAGTTATAACCTATTTAGGAAGGATTGAGTTGGTAAAAGGGGTGGGAGAATGGTACTTTATGGCAAAAAAATGGAACTGCCATAAATGGAACTGATCAAAGAACTAAATATTAACAGGAACTTACGTACAACTGACCATGACTTGATCACATTTATCATGTGCAGATAGAATGAAGTCCAGACCAGCAATATATATATAGTTGCTTTAAAAGAGGCCACTTTCACAAGCTGAAAACAATTATAAGCCCAACCAGCTGCGAGGAAGAATTTAATGAGAAAAACGTGAATGACAACTGGGAACTGTTTAAGAACATGTTACCAGATGCCTAAAAAGGCACGATGCCACAATTGAGGAAGAAGCTGTGCTGGATAAAAACTGACCTGGTGTAGAGGGGAAGTGAAGGCAGCTGTAAAAAACAAAAGCAACAAATGGAAGAAAGGGTAAGTTGATAGTAATTAATATAATATAAATCAGGAGCTAGGAATGATAGAAAAGGAAGCAGAGAGACACATGGAGAAATCTATGGCAAGAAGAGCTAAAGACAATAAGGAGTTTCTAATTATATTAAGATAAAAAAGAATCCTGACAATGGTATTGGTGCATTACTAGATGGATATGATAGAATTATCAATAATCATTCAGAAAAAGCAGAAGTGGTCAATAAATATTCCTGTTTTGTATTTGGGAAAAAACAGGTGACAGTCATATCATATGATAACACCGTTTCCTTTCTGCTAGTATCTCAGGAGGATGTTAAACAATGGCTACTAAAGTTAGAGATTTAAAAATCAGCAGGTCAGATAACTTGCATCCAAGAATTTTAAAAGAGCTGGCTGAGGAGCTCACTGGATTGATCATATTGATTTTCAATAAGCCTGGAACACCATGGACATTCCAAAATCATAGAATCGCAGGGCTGGAAGGGACCTCAGGAGGTCATCTAGTCCAACCCCCTGCTCAAAGCAGGACCAATCAATCCCCAGACAGATTTTTGCCCCAGATCCCTAAATGCCCCCCTCAGGGATTGAACTCAGAACCCTGGGTTTAGCAGGCCAAAAAGATAGGAAGAAAGCTAATGTTGTGCCAATATTTAAAAAGGCTAAATGAGATGACCCCAATAATTATAGGATTGTCAGTCTGACATGGATCCCAGACAAAATAATGGAGTAGCTGATATGGGCCTCAATAGAGAATAAAATGAGGGTAATATAATTAATGCCAATCAACATGGGTTTATGGAAAATAGATCCTGTTAAACTAACTTGATTTTTTTTTTACAAGATTACAAGTTTGACTGATAAAGGTAATAAAGTCTATGTAATATACTTAGAATTCTACAAGGCATTTGACTTGATGCTGGATGACATTTTTATTGAAAAACTAGAAAGAGATAAAATTAATATGGCACACATTAAATGGATTAACAGCTGGCTAATTGATAAGTCTCAAAATATGATTGTAAATGGGGACTTGTCATTATGTGGGTTTGTTTCTAGTGGGGTTCCACAGGCACTGGTTCTTGGCCCTATGCTATTTTACATTTTTATTAATGACCTAGAACAGGGGTTGGCAACCTACGGCACGCGTGCCAAACACGGCATGCAAGCCGATTCTGAGTGGCACGCTGCTGCCCATTCAGAGGAGGAGGAGGAGGGGCGGAGGGGCGAGGGGCCGGAATGCACCACGTTGTGCGAAGAAGTGGGGGAGGGGGAAGCTTGGCTGCCGCAGGATCAAGCTTCTGCCTCCTGCCCC
>NC_048298.1:165609734-165747948 GCF_013100865.1 Trachemys scripta elegans | reverse complement strand
TCCCTCCCAGCCCCCTGTCCCTACCGCCTTCTGCCTCCTGCCCCCGCAGGGGAGAGCGGTGGGTGGGGGGGGGGAGGGGGGCTGAGCGGGGCTTGATCCTGCGGCAGCCAAGCTTCCCCCTCCCCCGCTTCTTCGCACAACGTGGTGCATTCCGGCCCCTCCTCCTCCCCCCAGAGGAGCAGAGCCGAGCGGCACTGTGCTCCCTGCTCCATAGAGGAGGCAGAGAGCGGTAGGGACAGGCCTGGGGGAAGGGGGTGGAACAGGTCATATCCCTCCCAGCCCCCTGTCCTGAACCGCTCAGGGCAGGGAGCACCCCCACGAGCCGAGCACCCCAGCCTTCTGCCCTGCACCTCCCCACCCCATCCCTCTGCCTTGCACCCCCCACACAGCCCCCAGCCCTCTGCCCTGACCTCGAGTTGCCCCCAACACCCAACCTCTGCCCTGCATCTCCACACACACCCCAGCCCTCTGCCCTGAACCCCCCCACACACACAGCCTTGTGCCCTGCACCTCCACACACCCCAGCCCTCTGCCCTGACCTCGAGTCCCCCCAACACCCAGCCCTCTGCCCTGAACCCCCCACCCAGTGGGCTGAGCAGGCTGGTGGCGTAAGATCAACATTTTAATTTAATTTTAAATGAAGCTTCTTAAACATTTTGAAAACCTTGTTTACTTTACATACAACAATAGTTTAGTTATATAATATACACTTAGAGAGAGACCCCTTCTAAAAAAACATTAAAATGTATTACCGGCACACGAAACCTTAAATTAAAGTGAATAAATGAAGACTCGGCACACCACTTCTGAAAGGTTGCCTACCCCTGACCTAGAAGAAAACAAAATCATCAGTAATATAGTTTGCAGATGATGCAAAGATCAGGGAAGGGACAAATAAAGAAGAGGACAGATGAGCGATGCAGAGTAATCTGGATTGCTTGGTAAACCGGGCGTAAGAAAATACTGTGTGTTTTAAGACAGCTAAATGTAAATGTATACATCTAGGAACAATGAATGTAGGCCATATTTACACAATGGAGGAAGCCATCTTGGAGAAAGTGAATCTGAAAAAGACTTGAGGGTTATTGTGATTAATCAGCTGAACACAAGCTCCCAGTGCAACGCTGTGGCCAAAGGACTTAGGAGATCCTTGGATCTCAAGAAGGGGTATCTTAAGAAGGAGTGCAGAAGTTATTTTACCTCTGTATTTGGCACTGTTATGACCACTGCTGGAATACTGTGTCCAGATATGGAGCCCACAATTCAAGGAGGCTATTGATAAATTGGAGAGGGTTCAAAGAGCCACAAGAATGATTAAACAGGTCTTATGGTGATAGACCCAATAAGCCCAACCTATTTAGCGTAACAAAGAAAATATTAAGTAGAGACTAGATTATAGTCCATGAGTACCTATCTGGGGAACAAATATATAACAACAGACTATTGAATCTAGCAGAGAAAGGTATAACACAGTCCAATGGCTGGAGGTTGAAGCTAGACAAATTCAGACTGGAAATAAGGCATAAGTTTTCAACAGTAAGAACATCAGAACAACTTATTAAAGGTTGTTGTGGATTCATCATCACTGACCATTTTAAAATCAAGATAGGATGTTTTCCTGAAAGGTCTGCTCTAGGAATTATTTTGGGGAAGTTCTCTTGCCTGTGTGATATAAGAGTTCAGACTAAGTGATCACAATGGGTCCCTTCTGGCCTTGGAATCTATAAAATACATGGCCTGGGCGTAAGATCAAGTGCACTTGATTGGATGAAATCCTGGTGTCATCACAGTCAATGGCAAAAACTCTCACTGACTTCAACAGAGCCAGGGTTTATAACTAATATTTCCCAATTTATCAATATCCTCCAGAACATGACACATTCAGATAGGGCAAAATCTAAACTTTCATTTATTTTTCTCTGTTAAATTGTATTTCAAGGGGCCCTAGCTGTAGAAACACATAAAAAGGATGGTCTCAAATAATTTACACTTGAGGTTTAAAATGAGAGATGACAGGCGGATACAGACAGACAAGAGGGAGCACAAGGAAACAATGAGACAATTCTAGCCTTCATGGTTGCTTGCTTGAAGCAGCTACTTTTCTTGAACTATGAACTCCCCCGCCCCCTATTACCTCACTGGAGTGGCAACACTAAAGCCCAGTGAGGACACTTCATTGTCAACATTAGCTATTCCACTGCTGATCATTTTAGCAGACCGAATAGGGAAGTGGGTAGGGGTGAAGTCCACGCAGGGGCAGGAGGGGCAGGAACTGGGCAATGCTACAAGAAAGGAAATGCAGAGGGAAGAACTGAGCAGAGACACACAAAACAAGAAACAGAGAGAGAAAAAGAGAAAGGAGGATGGGGAAGGAAGAGAAACAAAGGGCAGAAATACCAGCGGCCCTAAAAGGGAGCAGGTTTTCTCAATTAGTATTGAGTGTTTCTCAACTGAATGGAACAATAAAGCACCAAACAGAAATACTACTACTAACATTAAGTTACTGCAGTAAGGCCAGATTCTGCATTTGATCTCTGAACTAATCTCTTATTGAGATCATTAGGAGTTCTGCTGGGAACTGAGGGTAGTATGGAGTCCTAAATTTATACCTTGGTCCACTAATTATAACTAACAAGGGAATTCAGCACCTCCCACAGAATGAGCCCAACCCCTGCTTTGGGTTATGCCAGATTATCCGATTAAAATCCCCACTTAATACAAATCCAAACGAATGTGAACACTGAAACAAAGATTTTCTGTGACACAAGGGGAAATTCCATGAGTTCTGCTAAAAAGATTTCCCCTGCTCAACATGTTAGCTCTCTTATGTATAAACAATAGCACCATGCTAACAACCTGCTGAGGGAAGAGAGGCGGCAGGTAAAAGGCACAACTGATATTAGTAAAACAAATGCGTATTGTTTTTACATTTAAATAGTTCTAAATCTTTTGACGGAAAAAGATGGTGATTTCTCTGGA
Source organism: Trachemys scripta elegans (assembly GCF_013100865.1). Classification (NCBI taxonomy): domain Eukaryota; kingdom Metazoa; phylum Chordata; order Testudines; family Emydidae; genus Trachemys; species Trachemys scripta. The sequence goes on along the minus strand of NC_048298.1, from coordinate 165,744,969 downwards.
GCCTGCAGAGTACCAAGTCTTTATAAATATTGTGGGTTTCATGTCTCATTGTAATGACATGTCATATTGGCACATCTTTTGTTGTGTTAAACAGCATGCCACCTAAATGGGTTTGACAGGTTACCATGAGACTGCATCAGGCAACTGATTTAGAAGAAAAACAAACTGTTGTCAGCTACAAACTATAATATGTTTTCAACTTTTTTATACCTCTGTTCTCTGTGGACTCCTCCTTGGATGGAGTTACTGAGCTAGAGTTTTCAAGCGATAACTAGTAGGGTGCATTTGTGGTCTGAGAGAAGGCAAGGTGAGAATACATAAGTACAATCGTTGTAAGTCAGGGCAGTGAGATGTACATGGCAAACGCTGCATATTACTGAATCATCATGTACTTACTTTGAATGTTCACAGGGTCGAGAAAATTATGTACCTGTAAGTCTGGCCACAGAAAATGTTCTGAAAAAATAACCAAAAACAAAAATTAGAACAGTTCTTCCATATGAGGTCCAGTTTTGCACCCTTATTCCCCCTCAGTAGTCCCATTGATTTAACTGGGCCCACTCACCAAGGCGTGTAAGGATTACAGAGTTTGGCAACAGATATGGCAATTCTAAAAAAAGATTAGTTATTAAATGATCAAATTGTTAATATAAACTAATGTAAATATTAAGGTACATTGTTAATGTAAAATGATAAACACCTGCAGTATTAGTCTGTATGATTCTTTTCACCTGCCTATTAATCAGCCATGGAGAAGTTTAAAGGTACCGCACACTCCCAACAGCAGTAGTGACTGAGATCTCCAGAAAGGAACAATAAACGGAGAAAATGGGTCCAGGAGCCAAATATAGGCCAAGCTAGGGTAATGGCTGGGAGCGGGGCAGGCTCTCCCAGGCCAAAATGATAGAAAGAACACTTGGGAGAATGTAGTGATCCATCCTGGTGGTCTCTTCCCTCCATATCCTCCTTTTTTCTGAAGATGTTCTGGATTACTATAAACACCAGACCTGCAATAATCTCCCTGGGGCTTGTTCAGGGAAATAGGAGAACTGGAACTTGCAGAAGGCTGCTTGGGAGCTTAAACAGTCACTTGTGTGAGCTTTCTGCCCCCTCACCCCCACCCCGGTAGCTATGTGATACCACGATGGAGAAGGCACAGGGCTCTCCTCTGCACCAGCCTGACAGTCTTCAGAATCAGTCAGGCAGGTGCATAGGCAGAATACAGTGGAGTAAAGGGGGTGTAATTACACCCTATTGCTGCATAACAAAGGTTCAAAATAATAAAGTTCCAGTATTGTCAAGGTAATGCTCCAGATTCCTCTGCAAGCTGACCCTGAATAGTTAGGCATCTATAGTGCTTTCATTCTAACTTGTCTTGAAGTCATTATCATGACTCTCAACCCCTAGCTGTGGAATATATTCTTTTTTAAAGTAGTGCTTTTAACAAATGCTTCCATGATCTCTCCACACTGTCTTCCTCTCCTTGTTAGCTAAAATAATCACCTATCACTCCAAAGGAAAGAAATATCGGTATATCATGCTTTGATGCCAGCTGAGCCTATTATTCTTCTGCCCTGTTAGGAGATGACAGTTACCCAAGCATAATGTATTCGTTTAAGATGTGCCTTTTTATCAGGAATCTGTGGACATCTGTGACTGTCATTTTCCTAGCTTGCTAATTATCAGGATTTTTTTTATAAAGCAGACTACATTTGAAGTCTCCTTTAATATTGTTTGGTAGAGAAAGGTTTTAAGTATTACTTGATTTCAAGTGATCTCTGTTGTATCGTCATCCCTAAACAACTAAGTTTGCCCCACAAACGTAGGTATTTCGCACAATAGAGCTGGTCTATTCCATTCAGTCTGCTAGCACCATCTTTTGCTTTCTTCCTCGCCTTCCCATACTGCTTGGACCCAGGGTGAAAGTAACTTAAAGGACTTACCGGTACGCTGGAGTCCTGAGTGGGGGTGTGGCCTCAACCGCAAGAGGCGTGGCCTCGACTAGAAGAGGCGGGGCCTTTCACGATTTAAAGGCCCTGGGGCTCTGGGACAAATTGATCTTTCGTCGGGATGCGGGACAAACACCTAAATATCAGGACAGTCCCGATTTTATCGGGACGTCTGGTCACCCTACCGGTGGCGCTTTAAAGGATCCCCGCAGTGGCCGGAGTTCCGGGCCCTTTAAATCCCCGCCCGAGCCCCGACTTCCACTGTGGAGGGGTCGTTTCTCAAACTTCCCAATGTTATCACTTCAGACTCTTTCAATCAAAGGAAAAAGCCATGTTTATCAAACCATTTTATGGGTTGAGCAATGTGATGAGCCAAGTACCCCTATGGACAGGGCCATGTTAACCAGTATGACCAAGACACACAGGTCTAGGGATTTTAGAAAGACATGGTGGGTGATGGAATATCTTTATTTGGACCAACTTCTGCAGAGGAGAGAGACAAGCTTTTGAACCACACAGCTCTTCTTCAGGCCTGGGAAAGGTATACTCTGAACATCACAGCTAAATGCAAGGTGAAACAGAATGTTTAGCACACATTTTAAGGGCCCATTCAAGATTGAGTGGCCCGTTAACACCTCTGAAGTCATAGGACAAAAAGAGGGGGTTAGTGGGTTATAGATTGTTGTAATAAGCCATCCACACAGCGTCTCTGTTCAGTCCATGATAATTAGTGTCTAACAGTTATGAATGTACCAGCTATGGAGTTGATCCTTTGGAGAAGCAGCTGAGCAGCGATGGGAGCCAGCCAGGGGAACCCAGAGGAACAGCAGGTTAGATGGCATACATTTAATAGCGGCAGCTGTGTCAGACAGCCTGGGGGAATAGTTGCAAATGTGTACCAGCTATGCACAGCTGAGCAATGCTGTACCAGGCAGGGAAAAGGGAGTAAAGCTTTGAATTGAGTGGGAGGGGCTGCACAGCTGATCATAAAACAGTGGGGTTCTGTGAAAAAGGGTTTACATTGTCTCCAAACGCTTTGATTTGACCGCTCTTTACATAATTTGTACTAATGTATTGGGATTATGGGGTTCAGTATATAGAGCAGAGTCATAACATCTGAAAGCTTATTGGTGTTTATGAAGTTGAGCCAACTCTGCACCAAGTCAGGAGAAAAAAAAATGATAATGTCCACACCTTACAAACACTTCTTTACAGGAAGGTACAAGTAGGAAAGTTATGGAAGAGAGTGGATGATACCAAACTGCGTCTTAAAACAAACTCAGAAAAAAACATCGAATTGAGGTAGATCTAAGTGCTTTAGGAATGCAGGTAGCCAACTTGCTTGTGAGCTTGCAATTTGTTGAGTTGAATGAAGGAAAGAGATTGGTTGGAGACACACAGAGACTGTCATAACTGGAACATTACTGAAAGGTAGAGAACTCTGTTAGGAATTGGAAAAGAGTTTGAGAATGGAGCCTCTTCCTGTTGGGTTCAGGTCTAGTCTGAGTAGTCTGAGTCATTTGGACAGGAATACCTGGAGAAAGAAGGATGGTGTCCAACAAAACTGACCAGTCTTTAAAAACCTTTACGGTTTAGGCCAATTTCTGTTTGTTTAAATCAGTTTGCCCATCTCTGAACATTAGTGATATATCATTGCAAAGTATGCAATGAAAAAGAAAGATCTAAGAGACCCCAAAGAAACTGGAAATCACATGGTTAAGTATAGCATAAATGGGTAACATCAGAGTTGTATGAAGCTTAATGAAGCAAAGCAGATTAATATCGATGTATCACCATGTTTATAAAAGTAAGGGAGAAAAAAAGTCACTGTAAAGATCGTAGCCAGTGGAGCTCACCCAAACCCAAATATGTAGCTCCTTATCATTATACTTGTCAGTTTATGAATAGATCCATTTTATTTGTTCTAGATGAGATAGTATTCTTTTATCTAAAGAGAGTAGATACCATTTTGTGGATGGCCCAGGAAAGGTATTCGTTAATAACCCTTATAAGCAAGTGTCTTTTCCAACATGTAGGTTGACTCACACACTGATTAACATTTAGCTGAATATTGTATGCCCATATATCACTTGCTTCACAGACAAAAGAATTATCAGAAGAATGCCAGTCATTTCTAGAGTACAATAAATGTGCACTCTTGCTTTTAAGATTAAATGGAGAGATTTAGTGCCAGTTTTGTGCCACTTGTCTTATGGCTAATGGTAATTAATGTTTTGACAGTATTGAACATTTGGAGGATGTTCAAGTGGTAAATAATTAAAAAACATAGCTCATTCACTAAACATTTAACAAAGGGAACTTTCGTCCTTTCTGCCTTCTCAATGCAATCATTAAATTAAAAGAACTAATTTTTTTTTCACTTCTCTCTGAATGGCAAGACCAGCATAGGTTGTTATTCACAAATCCTGCCCTACATAATTTCTTGGTGGGTCCAAAATATTCTATATCATTGCAAATAGGGAAAATGAAGTTTGAGTAAGAGAGGCCAATTTGGAAAAGGTAAAGAAACTGGATCAAATTGTATTTCATTAATGGAGCACCATGCTTACACTCTAGTCCTATGAAATCAAGTTGAAATCAATGCAACTATATCAGCAGAATATTGGAGTACTTTAGGCTTTGTCTACATTACAAATGCTTTGCCAGTATAGCTATACTGGCAGAATCCCTTATTGTAGACGCAGCATATAAAGACAGAAGGTATTTTTCTGCTTCCACAGTAACACCATCTCCCTGAACAATATTAGCTATGCCAACAGTAGCACTCTTCTGTCAGCATAGTTGCGTCTACACAGGTGTTTTGCCAGCATAGCTATATTGGCTCGGAGCTGTGGTTTTTCCACACCCTGGCCAACACATCTCTGCTGACAAAACTTTGTAGTGTGGACCTTTTCTTAGTGGTGAATCAAGCACACATTAAGTGTAAATTAAACTCAGATCAATTATTCAAACATGACAGCAAATCAAACTAGATTGATTCAGTTTCTAATTACTTTGTACAGAATATTATGGATACACCATGAGAAGAGTTAAAGTACATCCAGATTACCCAAATGCCCAGTTCCTTAATGCCACTATATACCTTTAAGCATCATCAGTGAGTTCCCAGAGGATGGAAAGGACCTATCGTGGAATCACCACTGGTCATGGTTTAACTCACAAGAGTAACTCATCGATGTAACCTTTGATGGGCCACTAGTTTGGGACATTTTTCCCAAGAAAAAGCTAAAGAGTATAAAAACCTGCAGTATTATACAGTATCAGCCCCAGTTATACCCTTTCTTTACCTGCACAAGCGAACACCCAAGGGCATTAAGAGTTATGCACTTTTTTCTCAAATCTTGTGTAACTAGAAGTTACTTTGCTCATTCATTAATTTGCCAAAATATTCAAAATTTCCATATTTATAGAAAACTTCAATTTATAAATATTGTTTTATCTACACATGCTGGTTTTCATTAAATGTAGCAAAGCAATGACAGTTTTTGATCAATAATCAGCAGACCTTTTATTTTTCTTCTTTTGAGAGTGGCAGGAAAGAAAAAAAATCATTTATTAATTACAATTTTAACAATATACCTACCTACTTATCTCTTCCACAAATTGAGCCAGAGCCATAAAATATTAATAATGGTATTTTATTATTTATGGGATATTTGAAGTATCCTGGGCTGCTGGTATATAAAAAGGCAGCAGAGGTGGCTTTCTAGAAAACGGAGTGCCTTAATTATGTGCATTAACTTTCAGTGCGTACCAGGTATCAGTTAATGTACCTTCATAAAAGTGCCCTGATTTTAAAGGTGCTGAGCACCCGCAGCTCCCATTGACTTTAAGATTTGTAGATGTTCAATACTTCTGAAACATTAAGCCATTTTTATTTAGGTGCCTAAATATGGATTTAGGAATCTAACTTTAAGGACCTAGCTTCAAAAACGGTGGTCAGTATGGAAATGCCTCAAGAAAGCCACAGAATTGCATATGCTACAATAATTTCCCTCCCGCCTCAGTTTATCACTGTCAAGCAGTGTGTTCCTTGTTGCTGGAATCTTTTACAGTATGATTAAAACCATTGCCATTGCTTTAGAACTTCAAATAACCCTCATTGCTGTGAATTCATTGATTTCCTTCCATGCCCTTGAACATTCTGAATTATTCGGGAATGGAACAGTTGTCTCTCCTCTATGGCCTTGGCTACACTTACCCGGTAGTTCGACGGCTGGAAATCGAACTTCTGGGTTCGACTTATCGCGTCTAGTCTGGACGCGATAAGTCGAACCCGGAAGTGCTCGCCGTCGACTGCGGTACTCCAGCTCGCCGAGAGGAGTACCGCGGAGTCGACGGGGGAGCCTGCCTGCCGAGTGTGGACCAAGGTAAGTTCGAACTAATTCGAACTAAGGTACTTCGAACTTCAGCTACGTTATTCACGTAGCTGAAGTTGCGTACCTTAGTTCGAATTAGGGGGGTAGTGTAGACCAAGCCTATCACTCTGCTGAGGTTTACTTAATGAGATAATAGCACATTTGAGCAATGTAATATTGTAGTGATGACATACTTTGGGCTCTTTCCAATTATTTCAGTGGGAGCAGCTGGATGCTCAGCGCTTTTGAAAATCAGGCCATCTATTTGGGTTCTTAACTAAGGACCTAAGAACCATCTCATTTTTGAAAACCTTTGCCAATTGTTTATTCCTTTTCTTGGTCCCCTCTTATAGGCCCAATCCTGCAAACATCTGTGTATAACATCAACCCCTTGTATACTCATCTCAATAATGATTTTTTTCTTTAAAGAAACATACTTCATTGAGCAAAAAGGTTTTTGTGATCCCTAAATATTTGACCATGTTCTCTGTAGCATGAATCAAGTTAGTATGGTGAGAATCCAATGGAAATTAAAGAACACTGTGGGAAGAATTTCTTATCAGAGTCATGCAAGCAAAGGAGTAAGCTGACAAGATAGTGGGTGTCCCTTCTGAAGCTAGTCATTTTCCACCATTGAAAAAAACCCTCACCCTATAAGCTAGTTTAACAAAGAGCCATTCTGCATCTGTAACAATAACCCTTGACCAGATCTGAGGTTTTTTTTTTAAGTGAATGAGGCCAACGACTCTTACATTCACTCATGCAACTCACTTCTACTTCCCTGTGCCTCAGTTTATCTATCTGATAATGATACCTAACTGCCAGCAGTCTTATGATACTTAGCTATTTCAAGTCTGTAAAGCACTTTGCCATCTCAGATGAAAGGCATAACAGAAGTGCAAAGTATTATTTTTAGTTAGTGCATAAACTGATTATCAGCCAAAGTTAAGAAGAAATGTCCTTTCTTCGTACAGTACTGTCCAATTATATATATTACAAGGTGCAGGTATAGAGGTATCTGACATTAACCACTGCTGGAAACAAGATGCCAGACTACATGGATCTTTGCTGTGCTGAAATGTGGTAATTCCTATGTTCTCAATTATTCTATACTGAGAAGATACCACTTTGTGTCAACTAGTCACAAAAAATGTCAGGTTATAGTGAAATATCTTCCCCTAAAAGGGCAAGAAAGTGACAAGCCATGGTTAGTTTTTATCTTTTACTTGTGGTAATATCTGTGGCCAACATAGGGAAGAAAAATGCCTATTTTTAGCTTGGCTGCCATGGTAACATGAGATGGTCCCATTATTCCAGTCATCACAGTATTGTTAATCTGAGGGATAAAGATGGGATGACTTTGAGCCATGACGGGCAGGATTATTTTCTCCGAACTACTGTGTAAGGAATTTGGATGTAAATACACTAACCATTATTGAAATAATGGCTAGACCAGGCCATTGAAAAACTAATTAAACTAAACAAGGTAGGCAAACTCTTTGTTCATATTACATAGTGAACAGCATAGTACACTGAAAATGTGAGACAAAAAGTCTGCTTGTTTTGGGTAGGTGGGAGTGAACTGAGTTCTAAGTAATTTACTAACTCTGCCTTATAATCCTTTCTTTACTTGATAAAACATAGCTAAGTCTACCTTCTGTTTGCCTGTATTTTTAGTGGGAGGGGGTTTCCATGGAACCATCACAGCTCATACAATTTAGCCACTCACCACCCTGACCGCCAACGACCTAAAATAATAGTTGTGCACTGAAGCAAAAATGTTTGGAACCCTTTAAGATATCTTTGTTCTTATTTCAGTATTTTGAACCCTGCATATAAAAGGAGGTGGCATCAGAAGAAAATTGCTGCAGGATATCAGTTATCCAAGGTAAAGTAAAACTATCATCATTACTGGAAGTTAGGTCTCATATGCAGTATTCTCTGCTCTTAAAACCAGCAATATAAGAGACTGCTGGGGATGCAATTCATACCTTTGGCACATACTGCATTATAGAGTAACAGAAATGCACACATCACAATCGCTAGGATCAGCAGAGGCACTTTTGTCAGCAGACCTTAGAAATGTGTTCTGGAGAACTTGAGGGCGGGGCTCTGGGTGAAGGTTCCATGCCTACGGAAATCACTCCTGTCGGAGCCAATTTTTTCAGCTTCCTGAGAATTCATGCAAGATTTTTCTTTCCACCCAACCCTCACTAATCTAAAGTAGGAATGATCTTTTCATTCCCACTTCTCCAATTTATTTTCTTGCCATGTGAATGGTTAATTAGAAGAAGATTGAGATTTTTCTGCTACCTATTTAACTAGCTACCCCAAAAAGTGTTTCCCGTCCTTCTCCTCTATGGAATCCATTCAGGATTCACTTCACAAAGTCCCCTGTTGATGAAAGACGACTTGGTCTCCTTGCTGCCTGTGACATTTCACTATATGTGACTGTGAGCTAGTTCTAGGACCCACAACAGATTAACTTGTGGGTGCTCAGCACTGCTGACAATCAGGTCCTAGGAGTCTCAAAGTATAGCATCAAAAACAAAGACAACTAAAAATGTGTGCACCAATGGAAGTTAGACCTGAACTTTGTCCCGGAGTTTACTGATTTGTAATATAAGTATTTGTGGGATTTAATTAATACCTGTAAGCCACTTTGAGATCAAGTGGAAGTTGCTATTCAAGTGTAAAGCATCAGCATTATCCCGTTGACACAATTTAATGATCAGTGTATGAGTAACAGCATATGTATCAAGGTATTTTTCTTGGTTTAGGTTAACAGTGTATGCTCAGAGGAGAATTACTACTTTTACCGAGAATTTTGGAAAATTTCCCCTCCAACGAACAGGTGAGTAGAAAATGCCAATCCCAAACCCACAGAGAAGGGCCACATGGTCATTTTGTGAAGTTGCAATAATCAAATATGTTACTGTCCCACTCTGGAGAAAGTGTTCTAATGCGAATGGAATGGAATGATGAAAAGGCATGTGCTGAAAACAAAGCACACATTAATTTAAAATTAGTAAACAAAACATGGAGATGAAATTACAAAACTTGGGGATGAAAGACAGGTTAAAGTTTAATTTAGTAGATTTTCTCTGTTAAAATAGCAGAACTTGTTAGCTTTCTTTGAATGTATTATGCCCTATGATCTTCAATAAGGATGGTAATTCAATTTTTTAAACCATACGAGTTCTTGTCAAATAATTACTAATATAGTCAATTATCTAGCAAATACCTTGTGTTAATAGCAGGACTCCATATAGTTATTAGCAAGCACTGTAGGCACAAGTATAATGATAATTAAAAAGTAGCGTACGGTAAAGATTTAACAAAAGCTTAATTAACTTCAGCAATGTCACCCATATATGGTGAGTAGAAAGTAAATGTTACATTAGCAAACCAAAACTACATTTAGTGGCAGTTTAGGTGGCATCAGGGTGGACTACATCTACCCAAATTCTTAAAAGGATTGAAATAAGATGGGGAAAGACTTGTGCATTCCTTTCCACCTTCATATTGTCTACAACATGGTTGATAATACACTGCAATGCTCCATAAGGCTTTCACATTCATTTCCAATAAATATCCCAAAGCAATACATACCCCAACTTGCACTTTAATACAAAACTTTAACCATCATTTCATGTGCTTTTATTATAGGCGGAACTGGTAGTGACAACTGTAGTTAAGGTTGCCTGATATTTCTCATTATAAGACTATGTTTTCAGTTGCTTATAATTTAGCCAAAGTTTAACCATTCGGGCTAAAATTATTCATGCCAGGCACAGGCGCCAACTTTTGTTGGCACTGGTGGGTGCTTGCACCCTCCCTGGCCCCAGCCCCACCCCCAATCCGACTCTGCCCCCTCCCTGCCCTTATTGGATTCCTCCCCAAATCCCCGCCCTGGCTCCGCCTCATCCCCAAGTGCACTGCGTTCCTCCTCCTCCCCCCTCCTTCCCAGGCTTGCCACACCAAACAGCTGTTTCACGGCGCAAGCGCTGGAAGGGAGGGGGGAGAAGCAGGATGTGGTGGCCGCTCAGGGGAGGAAGCGGAGGCAGAGGTGAGCTGTGGGAGTGGGGCGGGGAGCTGCCAGTGGGTGCTCCGCATCCACCAATTTTTCCCCGTGGGTGCTCCAGCCCCAGAGCACCAACGGAGTCGGCGCCTATGATGCCAGGTGTCTGTCATTTTCAGAAAGGAGATTATGGAAACCTACATTTTGCCCAAATTTTAAAAATGAATCTATTTTGTTGAGGAGCTCTTGAGCGTCCAGGCTTTTAGACCAAGGACTTGAATTTGGCTGGCAAGGGAAGAGGGTCATTCTGGTATCAGGTATTTGCCATTTTAACTGTCCATATTAGGCTAAGTTACAAGCATCTGAAAAGTCTCAGTTCACACATGCTCAATGGAGACCTGTTAAGAGTTTGGCAACCAAAAATGCTCAAAAGATTCCATCTGCACTAAGCATTCCCCAACCCCTCACTATTCCTATGGATTGACTAGACTGCACATGTTCCCTCCCAGGACTGCAGAGGCTGGGTTGCCTAGGGAGGTGGTGGAATCTCCTTCCTTAGAGGTTTTTAAGGTCAGGCTTGACAAAGCCCTGGCTGGGATGATTTAGTTGGGAATTGGTCCTGCTTTGAGCAGGGGGTTGGACTAGATGACCTCTAGAGGTCCCTTCCAACCCTGATATTCTATGAACTAGACTTTTCCTTCAGCCTGGCTGCTGCAATGATGGGCACAGGAACTGAGAGCAGGGAGATTGTCTTATGCTCTCATTGTCCCCGCCTCAGCTCCTGAGGAGCATGGCGGGTAATACATGACTCAAATGAGAGGGGACGAGCTGGACCTGGATGGGAGGACAGGGGAGTGAACAGAACAGACTGTGACAAAGAGCCTTCTGAAGAGGAAGACTGGGACTGGGAATTGTATGTGGGGGTGTCTGGGACTGTCTGGGGAAGGAGACAGCTGTGGGGGAGGAGTCTGGGAAGACAGATTGGAAAATGAGCCTGGGGAGTGGAAAAGCTCAAGGAAACTGAGGCTATGTCTACATTTAAACCACTACAATGGGCCAGTTTCAGTGCATAAGTGACACTTACTACAGCAATAGGAGGAGTTCTCCCATCACTGTAGTAAATCCAATTTCCTGAGAGGTGGTAGCTGGGTTGACAGAAGAATTGTCCTAGCTCTGTCTACACAGGGACTTCTTCTCTTCTTCAACGCTTAGCCAGACAGTTGGCTGTAGCGATTGTTCACCACTCAGGGATGTAGATATTTTACACCCCTGAGCAATTACTCCTGGGGGAATTCAGTGCCAAAACATTTAAAATTCTGCAACAAAAATTAAAAATTCTGCGCACAATATTTTCAAATTCTGCAATATTCTGCATATTTTATTTGTCAAAATAATACAATATAATCATACCAGTTTCAATTATTTTTGGTCATTTATTTCAAAATACCTGTCAGTAAGCATGAGTATAACAATACAGACAACAAAAAAGACTCATGAAATGTTTTTGACAAATAGATTCCTTACTAGGCATATTAATACAGCACTCTGGGTAATAATTCATTTAAACTACACTACAGAACTACTGAACCCCTCAGAAGCAGTGCAAAAGCTTGGGGGAGTCAGGGGTAACGGAGAAGCTGAGGAGAGAGAAGTAATTGCTGGGAAGGAGCTTGCATGTGAACTTGGAGGGTTGTTGGGTATGGGTGGGAGAGCATGGAACAGGTTTTTTGGAGGGGTCGGGGGGGCTGGGAGGGATTGTTAGGGAACTTCCCCCATGCAGACACTGACTGACCCCTAGCCTCTCCCATTCAGTCAGGCACATCTGTCCCTGTCCCCATGTGTCCTTGCACCACCACCCCCATGTGGCCTTGAACACCCTCCTGTCACCATGTGGCCCTGCACCTCCCTCCTTCGTGTGGCCCTGTGCCTCCACTCCCATTCGGCCCCTGCCCCAGTCTGTCCTCCCACACTAGCCCTTATGAGCCCCTGCCTTCCCCCCCCCCCCCCAGCAGCCCCATGCTGTCTGTCTCCTGACCTGGCCCAACAGGTGCTGTGAAGAAGTCAAGCTTTCTCTCTTCCCTAGCTGGCCAGGAGCTGCTGCTCTGTTCTGTTTCCACCATGCCCTCTGATGGGCAAAAGGCAGAACTTCAGAAACTTTCCAGCAGAAGCTTTTTCTACACAAAAAAATAAAAATATGTATGGCTCATTAATTATGCACATGCACAATGGTGCAGAATTCCCCCAGGAGTAAATGATGTATTCACAGCATGGTCTAAATAGTGTGCAGTAAATAAGTCAGGGGGGCACACACTGAACAATGAGGAGAAAACAAAATATTGACTAGCTTCTCATTCAGTGATCACCATTTATCCAGTGCACTGAATGAGTCAGGGGTCCTGTGGAAGAAAAAATATATAATCATGTAACTAAAGACTGTATCATAACTCATAATGGAGATGAATTATAATAGTACACATACACGCACATTTCATTAAGGATGATCAATATTCTCATGCTACTGCTAAAGGTTTGGACTCTGCAACTATGTAGCATTCTATAGCTGTGTGGTCAAGTGAAGGGATATGGAAGAAAAATTATAATCTCTGACAGCCTGGTTCTGTCACCATTACTCACATTGAGTAGTATTTAACCCCATGAAATCAACGTGACTACTAACAGAACAAGGTACTACTCACTGTGAGTAAACATGGCAGAATCTGACCCTAAAATGACTAAGACTTCTGATTATATCTTTCCATAATATATTAGTGAAAGTTCTACTGTAGAATCCAATGATGGATATTGACATGCATTATAAAAATTGACATTCATTATATTGACATTCATTATAAAATATTGCCACTGGGTAATGTATTTATTAATTCCACTATAGCTTGCAACAGGAGCTGAACACATATTCCGGTAACATTAATGTATTCTCTAAATAACACTGTCTACTAGAACACTGTCTAATATTTGCATACACTAACTACAATGTACTCATTCATAAAACCCAACAGAAAGCTGGAATGCATATAAAAGCACTTTGTTGGGCTATCAGCTCACCGCATCATATTAAAAATTATTTTTTGTATTTGAAGTCTTAAGTGGACTGAACAAAAAAGGCTAATGGATGATATCACTTCTAAGTCTGTCCCTCGGTCTTATTTCAATGTAATTTTTGGGAGGGGGGTGGAGGGGGAAGAGGGGAAATCAATTCAGCTCTCTTTTGAAGCTCATAAAGTAATTATTACACAGCCTAGTCAATCTCCATTCCTTCAGTGTCTTTTTGGTCTCTCATGGAAACATCTAATATAATTCGATAATTTTGTTCACACCCCATTATTTATCTATAAAATCAGTCTGGCTCCATTCTATGTCACAGTTAAATATGAGACTATGACAGAAATCTGATGAGAAGTGCTGAGCTTCTGTGATTCCTACTACTGAAGAGGAAATCTTGAATTTCAACTGATTTAATGAGACTTCTGCTATTTTCTGGTCAAAATCCCATGAGAGCATCGCTTGAGATTTCATCAGCATTGAACACAAACCTAACCCTGACTAGTCCTCAAACCCAAACCCCAAGCCCTAAACCAAGTATAATCCTGATTTGTATCCAAATGCTGTTTTCTTTCCCCACATCTGTTCATGTCCTAGGACTAGTATCCAAATTCCAAGGGGTGAAAAGCCAATACACTTAGCAACCATGCCACATAGCTTCTTCAAAATGCAGTGGTTAAAAATGTATATAGTTTTCTAAACACTCTTCCTGCACAAGATTTCCTCAGACTTTTGCCTCCCTTCCTGGAGGGTCAGCAAAGTCACATGACAAGGCTTTACCATTCACCTTCAAGAAAACCCTATTTTTCTTTCTATTTAATCTCAATCCCTATCAAATCCCCAAACCCTACCTTAAACCCTTAGTCTACAGTCTGCCCTTTAAACCCCATCTTTAATGGGTCTCTTACCTTCAGATAGTTGGGTAAGGTCTTTATATAGCTGAATACAACACTTGCAAAGAGCAGAAGTTCAGCCAGACTATTCAATACCCTGAAATTATTGATTAACAAAACAGAGCAAATCACTTATCCTGCACTGTTTCTTTAATTTGTTAGAATTAATTAGGTCATAAACTAGTAATGCCATTCAATGTAATTTGTCAAATTGCTAATATGATGCTTATATTGCTGTATTTGAGGAGTACAAAATCACAGAATTGCAAAGGTCAGAGGATAAGTTTTGAGTTCCATTACATGTACAATAATTTCAAGAAGCCAAAACCTTCTGTTTATTCGCTATGGACTTTCTTTCTTGCTTTCCCATGGACAAGAGAAACTCCCCATCAAAAGTTATGAAGTCACCACCCTAGCCCATGTCTATTGTGATACCTACAAATCACTTTTATCTGGCATTGACTAGGCAAGTGGTAAGCTGAGACTTCTGCTTTTCTGTTACACTATGCATTTTATTATTACCGCATCCTCCCCCACACCTACTATGTTCATATATTTTATCCATTTGTTGCATCCTGTCTGACATGTAGCTGTCTGATGCATGGAATTCACTGATACATTTCTATACAGTTTCAAGTACATAAGGGACTTGAGCCTTGACAGGATTCAAAGACAACAACAGATGTACAACCATTTACTTCAGTGGCACTGCTTGTGAGAGAAAGGGGAGTAGGATTTGGCCTAACAATATTAAATAACCTCCTTTTTAGTAATGCTGAAAGCAAAACTGATTTTCTATCAAAATAATTCAATATTATTGGCTACACAATGGAATTTTTCTAGTTTTACTTAACTTGTCTCAGTCTTTACTGTGTTTCTGACATGCCTATTAGCACAGTTTGCAATATCTTAACCGCATTGCTTATTTATTCTGGGGCTGCATGTAGCAATGTTATGCACTCCAATTTATTATGCCTTATATAAACTACATATTGGGTGCATCATGTAATTTGCAATAATGTATCTCGTGTGTATTTATAAGAATCTTCCTTCACTGAGATTTAAAAAAAACAAGAAGGACTTGTAGGAATTGCAGGTATACATTAGCAAATAATACTATAACTTTAGTTTAAGTTTTCATTTCAATTAAGTAATATTGGCAAAAGGCCAAGATTCAGATCCACAAGTCTCCAAGAGCCAGATTCTGCATACTTTACTTCCAAACAAGTACTCCCTAAGGAACTCTCATAGCACTGTTCGTCTGAGCAAAATCAACATGATTTGGCCCTGAGAAAGCATAAATAAGGAACCCCACTTTGAGTTTTCACAGTCATATTAATGACCACAATAGCACTTTACGTGAATTGAAAGCTGCTGCAGCATCCATCACATTTCATCTTTTTTTAATACTTTAGGGAGCCTTATGTGGTTTCAGAATAATGCAAAGTCTGGCCTTTTTCTGTATTTCTGTTCCAGGACAGTGGAAATAAATGACAAAACCAGACCCTCCTTTATTTCAGTCCCAAATATGGTTTCCTGCAGAAAAAAAAGACACATGACATCCATATATAAATACTGAAATCCCTGGGTTTATTTGAATTCGTCCAAAATCTGAATATACCACCTTACTGATGCCCATTATACTTTGCTAGAGAGCGTATGCAACATGAGAAGCAGAAATAAACTTTTAGTTCATAAAGACAAACTATTCCTTTCGTATTCAAACCCTACTCTCATGAAGAGTCCTACTGACTTCCGGGGTAAACAACTCAAGTGAAGGAGATGAGCAGGATTTGGCTCATATGCATTGCAGTTGCTGTACCTTGTCAAACTCCAATTTATTCTCTTTATAGTTTCCCTTCCTGCATTGGACATTATCCAACTCTTTGATTATCCCACCTCTAATGTTTCTTGACAATCTGACAGACAACTTCAAAAAGTTGATTAGTCAGAAGTCACAATAAAAACATCATCTGTCCATCTTGACTTTTCATATTGCACTCCTCACCATACAAGAACATTACTAGTTCAAAAATAAACACAAGGAAGGACCTCTAACTTCACACTCCCAAAGGCACTGAGAGAGTTTTGTTTGTTTTACTGTGTGAAGACTGGGTCCAAAGTAATGGATTTTACATTCCATTGTGAAAG
The DNA here is from genome assembly GCF_013100865.1 of Trachemys scripta elegans. Taxonomy (NCBI): domain Eukaryota; kingdom Metazoa; phylum Chordata; order Testudines; family Emydidae; genus Trachemys; species Trachemys scripta. The sequence goes on along the minus strand of NC_048298.1, from coordinate 165,728,513 downwards.
CAATGAGATTAATGGTAGTTCATATATTTTGTTGTCTTGAGTACCATAGATATGGATCAGTTACTAAGAAAACTCCATCTCCTATTCTTAAAGATTGTGGTCAAGGTTGGTAGACCTAAAAATAATTTAACTTAACTTGATTACTTTTCAGAAGGATTTATCTTTCAGACTCTTTCTTCTATTTCTCCATTGCTGTTTCCCCTTGAAAATACACACTCCCAACCTATTTAAAAAATGCCCATAAGCTTTGTCTAAAAGTTTAAGCTAAAACAGAGAAATAAAATTCCAGAATTATATTGAAGAAAAATAACATTAAACGTTATTCATGAACATATTTCTTTCAAAAACCATAGCAAAATCAAATTTTTGAAACCTGATTAAAGAATATCTGATATTTCCCCATTTAGGATCCATTCTTTCCTCTATCAAAGATACTAGGAGTTTTTCCTTTAACTTAACTCTGAGAAAGATCAGGGCATTAATATACAATACCCAAAACTCCCAAGTGAAAAGGAATTCAGGATCAATCCCTTAATGTAAAAACACCTTCTGTAGCTTATTTTACAGGATGTGCTTCTGTGGAGCATCATTTCCATCTCTCCCCCCCAATACAGCCATCCCTTTCTGGCACCAGTTCAGCAAAGCAGTTAAGCAGTTGCTTAATTTTAATCACGTGCATGAGTCCCACTGAAGACAACACAGCTTTCACCTGCAGTCTATCAAAGCTTGGGTTCTTCTACATTTGCCATAGTTCCATTTTTCCTTAAACATAAAGATGCACCTGCCTGGCACCTTTTCTTCACCAGGAAAAGTTTCTTTTTCCATCAATATATAATTATTTGCCAACAACAATGAAAATACTTAACACATGCTACAAAATCCCACAATACGGCATCTGTCCCCTTCAGCCTTTGAAGCAGCATTTGATTTTTCTGCAGTGATTACTCTTTCTTCGCTCTTGTCAAATTCATTTATTTAAGGAGTTGATATTAGAAAAATCTGGTGGTTTCTTTTCTGATTAATGGCTCATTGGCACATACTTTCAGGAAATTCTTCCTCCAGTAATGAGGGTTATTCATAGGCTCTAGGATCTCTGTTCAGCAGTAAAAGCAATTATTTTATATTGCCACTTCTGGTCACTGAGGATTGTTATGAGGTAATAAAGCTTTGGTGGTTTTGTTCAAGAAAGATATCCCTAGGTGTCTATTCATGATTAACCTATTGGCTACTCAGTGAGGTGGTCACTTGAGTTTTGTGCTTAATTCTAGATTTAAACAAATCATTGCCAAAGCTTTTCTCTTCCTCTTTCTTTTCCATACATGGGAGTTCACAGTTTTTGAACCTGCTATGTTCATTTTTGCAGCAATCAAACATATTGTCATGGTTATTTTTAAATATGCAAGAGCTGCTCAGATGCTATGGAGGTGGGGGCCAGATAAGTATTTGGACACACACAGAACACTTCAACATGCAATTTTATCCAAGGCTTATCTTCAAATCAGCTCTTGAATCTTGTAATCTCAAATGCTACTTGGCGTCTATAAAAGCCTGAGTTATACTCTATGTACACCTCTGAAAATAGATTTTTTTTTAAACCAAAAGATTCTACTAAAGTTAACATGCTGCTGCAGTTGAGCCTTTTCAATTTGAATTGAAGATGGACTAAGGCGGAAGCGTGTTGGAGTCAGGGATTAATCAGATATAGATGTCACATTTGGGTTTGGATAAAAGGCATCCATACTTTACAAGTTGCTTTTGCAAGATTTCTACCACATTTGGAAAAGTGACCACTTCTAATTTTGCATCTGAAAACCTGGGATTTGAATCTGAACTCCACAAAACTCAAAGAGGTTCAACTCTGGAAGTTCTATTTTTGGTCCATCTTGATCTTTAACCCCTTTTAGCTTGGAAGAAGGTCTCATTCCAGGAGCATACACACACACACACCCCTCCGCAACCATTTGGAAAGTACGTGCTGCTAGATTTGAATTAGAGTTGCAATACACTGAAGTCCTCCCTTTACATACAGAACAGGTATGCTCTGTTCTCAGAGTGAATTTCAGAATTGCATAGGCCAGCTACATCTGCAGTATCTTGCTGAAAAGCAGACTGGTTTCAGGACAAAGTACTTATTATGAATATAATTATGTACAGAAATGAGGTAATAAAACCTCCTATTACTCTGTGTAGTTGCAGCCTGCAACTGCCGTTTGTCACCTCCTCCCCCACACCCCAACTCACCCCAGCAGTAAGTATGCCCAGAAACCAAAGACTACATGTAGTGTGTACAGGAAGTGTGGCATTACTACATTTCCTGTAGATCTTATTCTACCATACCTCATCTTTTTTTAAAGATTCCTTTAAGTTTCCTGCGGAACTAAAACACTTAAACTATCAAACTATTACAAATACAATAACCGACTTAACTCTTCAAGTTGCTTAAACACAATCTTAACATGTTTCAATCACTTTTTTAGGGTGTTTCTGCAATCTTCACAATTGGTTGTATTGCAAACACTCTTTAGTTAAATCCTTGTCTACAATAGACTGTTTAGTCTCATGTTCATTGTGAGACTCATGTTCATGTGAATTGTTTTCAGTTTGTATGTCTATTCTCTTCCCTTTTCTCAGCCAAGTTGTCTGACATCTAGAGCCAATGTTTATGATTCCTTTGTAAGTGTTTGCCTTAATCCGTGATCACCGAGTATGAACATGACAACTCTTCTCTGATCACTGTGGCATTGACTGATCATCTTGCCATATTATCACTGAATCTTTGTTTTTTAACTGTGGAAGAAATCTGACTTCTTTACTGTAATTATCTTTTTTTTTTTTTTTTGGTATTATTTCACTTTCTCTGTCTTTTCCTTACTATCACTGACTCCTTAGTTATCCTTGTCTTTTGTCCCACATCTGGTAACTGATTATTCATATGTCTGTTGTAGACAACTTCAGTAGGTGACTTTCCACATTGCAACAATGTAGCTCTCTATTGGAGTAGTGCTAAATATGTATCTTCTCTTTTATCTGTTTGTCTTTTATCAAGTTCTTCACTGTGTATACTCCACAGTCAGCTAATTCATTGGCTTGAAGATATCTGGGACTAGATATGATGAAAGTCGTAATATTTAGCAAAGTCCAGGAATTCCCTATTCTTGAACTGTGGTCCGTTGTCAGTTATTACCATTTTGGAATTCCATGACGTGCTTGACCATTGTTGCTGCAATGGATTTAATTTAATTTATCAGCAAATTTAATTAGCACATTCCTACTTTTTGTACCTGGAGGTTGGTTTTTCTTTTGTTTGTTTGCCTTCCTCTTCCACTTGTGGGTGCAAGTCACTTTCCAGGATTATCTGGGTATATCTCATTTAATAATTTTCATGCTATTGTGGGAGCCTCCGGCATTGGTGCATCTCGGTCCCACCTATTCCCTGCCTGTGTCACAGCACTCTAGTCTCCTCAGGGCCATAATACTTTGGTCTAATTTGGTGGTTGGGTTTACTGTACAGATGCTGAATGGTGGCCTGTGATATACGGTAGGTCAGACTAAGGGCAAAAGGGGCCACCAAATCACCTAAACTCTGTGACTACTTCTGGGAAACTGAGAAAGTGAGTTGTTCATAAGGTATCACTGGTTCTTTTTGCTGGGAATCTCTGTACTGACATGATCCATATCTGCTCACCATTTCTTCAATGTCATCTGTGGCCAAAATACAACTTCTCTAGCTCCCCTTTTTGATTTGGTCATTCCCAGGTGCCTTCTGGGTAATTGTTCCAATATTTTCCATCTCATCATTGTGGGAACCATGATCTGTGTTCCCTTCAATAGCTCTCCTGAGATTACTCAAAGCTCATTTATATAGAGAGAATATGCAGGTGAGAAGTGCTGATTTTTTTCTCCTTTACTTATCACTTGTATCACTGCTTGCAGCATTTCATTATTAGCTGTTTCTGTCTCTGATTCATCCAGTATGCCTGAAGGTACAGCACCGTGACACTTCTGTCATAGTCATATGCTTGTTTTCTGCTGGTTTCAGATTGTCAGGCTGTGTATTATCAGATGGAGTGTATGCTCAAGAGTGTCTGCCATTACCAAGTGGCATCCGGGCTGGAACTCCAGGGTCACGTCCAACGCTTCCGCTCTGTTGTCTTTGTACTGAGTGAGCTTACACTTGTTCAAGGACAAAATAGGGGGTTGTGTGTATAGGGGTGGCTGTGTGAGGGGTGTAGGTGAGAGGTGTGCAGGAAGGGATGCCCTAGGATAGCTTCTTCCCCACTATCACATATTAGTATCTGTACCCGCCATTTGTAGCCTTAGAGGTGTAGCCAGGAGCCTATGCAGAGATGTGTCAAGACCACCCCTCCCCCAGGCTGGGGCCTGGGCCACAGCTCCCTCCCCATGATGCCTCTAGGCTGCAGCAGCAGCCACACCCTTGGACACCAACTGCCAGGCAGGCATGTGGGACAGGAGTTGTGCTTTGGTTCCAGGAAGCTACAGCTCCAGAACCTCCGCTGACACCACAGAAACTGGCCTGGCCCCTCATCTGAGCTCAAGGGGTGTCCTGGAGCACCCACCTCCATCAACACCACTGCTGCCACCTCCTCCAATACAGCGTGTTCCCGAGACCAGAAGTGTTTCCACTCTTCCCACAGGCAGGAGACTGAGACACACACACAGCCTGTCGGTAGAGGAAGGGGAGGGAGGAGTGAGCAGAGCAGGTTCTTAAAAGGCCACACCATGACCCTGCTGGGGCCACGCAAGTTTCTGAACAGCACAAATATATACAAGGTTGCTGCAAGGCTGCACATGCATGCAGTTTACAGGGATCACTGGTCGGATCATGCTTTTGTAGTCACTATCATTGGTGGTGCAATCAGTGGTTTGTGATCAGTTTCTACTTTGAAGGTATCATAGAGAAAGTAATGAAATCTTGTACATCCATACTCCAGACCTAGTGCCTCGTTTTTAATTTGTGCATACATCTTCTCTGCAGCTGTCATAGCCCTAGATGAATATGAGATTATCAGCCAATCCATAATACTGTAATAGAACTGTTCCCAGCCCTTCTTTTGACGTATGTATGGAAGGTTTGATGTCTTTAAATGGGACAAAAAATTGCAGCCCTGGAGCTGATGTCAGAATGTGCTTTAAATCACTGAACTCTTTTGTGCTCTGGCATCCATGCTCATTCATTGACCTTTTGGTGGAGATATCTTACATGAGTTGTGAAAGCTGCATAATTAGATATGAATTTGCTGACATAATTCAACATACCTCACAGCCTTTGAATGTCCTTTTTATCTTCAGATTTTGGCATTTATGGTGCTGCTCGAATCTTTGATTCATTGGACAAGGATTCCCTCAGAGGTTAATCTCTCTCCCAAGAAGGTTATTTCTGTTGTTTCAAAATTACATTTGGATTTATTCAGTTTAAGGTTATTAGATCTCACATTTCCCAGTACTCTCCTCAGTTGCTCCTGATCTTCAATGGCATAGGTGTCCCAATGTCTATCGTTTATGTCACATGTGCCATTTGTGCACATTTTAAATAGTCAAACTTTTGAGTTTTTAGCTTCCTCAGTTATTGTGCTTAAGAACAGCTCTTCATTTTCTGCACTCCCTTTCTGAAGAAGAATCCCTTGAAGAATCTCTTTCTGCACTCTATACATGAACTTTACTGCTTTCTCTGGACATTGTAGCATAATGATTGGGTTTATTACAGTTTCTATATATTTACCTGAACGCTGGGCATTTTCTATACTCATGCAGGTTGCTACATTGCTAGGATGGTTTCTTGCTTTCTGTCTTTTTGCCTTCAGCCAATTTGAAGTTTTCCCTGGCTAGTTTAGTGATAGAACTCACAGTCCTGTGCTCTGTACCTTTCTCTAGGCTTTTTATTTTTGTTTTTGCTCCCTGCTTCCTCTTCCTACTTGGCACATAGAGTTTCTGGACCTGGTTGCCCAATGAGCTTCAACTAACTTGACCTGTCAGACTCTTAACTCTTTGTATGTTCCTTGAATCCTGCAGACAAGCACAAAAGCTGGAAAGGGCTGCTTGCAGTGAAGTCTTCATGCTTAGAAATTAGGTACAATACTATTGTCCTGCAGAGAATATTGTACTCCTAAACTTAGTGGAAATTCTGTACCTTACATCTGAAAAAGTTTCCCAGTGAGCTGGATGTCCCCCCCGCCATGGAAATTAGGGTTTTGATCACAAAAAACATCACAGAAAAATGTTGTGGTTTGATTTTTTTTTCATTTTCGGATGAAATTGTACAAAAAATGTTTCAAAAATATTTTGGTTTTTTTTTTCAAAATGATGAGAAAACACACGTTTTTGTCACTTTTTAAAAAAATGTGTTCTCCTTTCACCTCACCTCCCCCAGTTGAAAAAGGGAGCTGAGTGGGAAGGGAAGTAAAACAAGTAAGAGAAATTCTGTTTCTTCCAGTAGGGGAAAAAAGGGGGAGGAATAAAAATTCTAAACTTTTCCTCATTTCAATGTATGATTTGAATTTTTCAATAAGTGAAAAAAAAATGAACAATTTTGAATAAAATGAATATTTTTCCCCCCAAAATATGTTGCGATGGAAGATCAGATTTTGACAAGTAAGATTGTAATATAGATTGCACGACGAAGCTCCTTGGGGGAGGGACCATCCTTTTGTTCTGCGTTTGTACAGTGTCCAGGCAGAATGGGATTCTGGTCCATGAGTAAGGACCAGGCACTACGGGAACACAAATTGAAGATACAGAACAATGAACTCTAGTTTTCAATCACTTATAACTCAGCTACTTTTAAATATTTTTTAGATTAGCCTCAGTACTATAAAAAAATGTAATTGCTGATTTTTTTAAAAAAAGAGGTTCAAATTTGATCACAAGTTTGAAAGTTTTGGCAAAACTATTTCTCAACAAAGAATAAAGTTAAAATGTATATGGCAGTGATACAATTAGGAGCCCATTCGACTCTCACTTTCTTAAGTTAACAATAGCTAGGGCTGTCTACATTAAAAATTGTGCCACAGGAATTACTTCAATGTAGTTCTACAAGTGCAAACATCTAATTTATACGTGCTGCGTCACTGCACAGTGGGGCTTCCATTAGATACAACTTAATTTGTTATGTCGTCATATTAAGCAGCACCATTGCAAAACCTACATTGGACCAGTGCAGCTGTCTGCATCACTGCAGCTACATTAATGTTGTGGCACTGGTATAAATTTCCTTAATATTGATAGGGTCTAAATTTAAATCCCCAGCTAAGGGTGTTTTGTAAGTGGATGTGCATTCTCTCCTCCCCGACCTTCCCTTGCTCTCTAATTAACTTACTTTCAGTATGGAAGCATCACAGGTCTGCATAAGTTAAAGTTTTCACAAGGTGAAATTCAAAGGAATTCTAGCCCTACAATAAATATTTACACATATGGTTTCTAGCTTTAGGTTAAAACTCAACCTCAAAGCTAAAAATATGAAAATTTTGTACTATGTTTTTATAAATTATATATGAAAATACCCAGAATTTGAAACATGTGAACTGCTGAAAATTGTTTGATGAGCAAGCTGTCATCCACATATCAACTATTACTGAGGACTAAATTCGTGGGAACCATGGGGCTTTAGAGTTAGCAATTATTTATTTATTTACATTATCCCAAGTAAACCTTTTTGTACACCTTGGTAAAAATGATTTAGTTTTAATATTGAGTGACAATTTGCATAAGAATAAACAGAAGAATTCAGAAGAACAACTGGAAATCTGGGCACTGATTCTTAAGTCCATCTCAGCGCCCATCAGGGCAGGATAGGTCTGTTTCATTCTGGATGGTAACAGGCCCCTAAGGGATATAACACCAACTGAGCACAGGCTCTGTACCCAAACTACATTTCCTCCACTATCTACCCATCATGTCTCCTACATGAGGAGTGTAGAGCTGGCTATGCCAATTCTATGCCAAACAGGGATTCCCTCATGCTTTGGGGAATCTTCAGGTGCCCCTTTAGATCCACATTGTGGTACAGCAGCTGGCCCCCAATTATATTTTTGAAACATTACTCAACATCACTTTCACTCACATGCAACAACAACCATCCCCAATTATAAGAAACTGTTGGGTTTTTTTTTTATTTTATTTTTTAAAGTATTTTGTTGTTTCCTTAAAACGTTCATTGACTCCAGTTAAAGTCATTTGGAGATAAAGACATGTCTCTACTTTCCAATATTCACACCTCTGTATTTGGCGGCTAGTCTATTTCAGAGGCAATAATTATCTTGTTCAGAGGTGCCGATGTGTACATTAAGGTTTCCATGCCTCCCTTTCACTGTAGTCAACCACTAGGTGGCAATGTTTGCTCTTCATATGCTTTTAAAGACCATACATGTTAAACATATCGTATACGCATGATAGTGTAACAAATTTGGTCCTCAGTATAAGTGAGGACATATAAAATGCTTCAGTTCTGCTCTTCAGGAATCTAGAATCTTCCAAATAAATTTAATAAGCAGAAATGATCAATTTTCTATAGTGCAGGTGTTTTTATGAAGAAGCTAGATAGGGGCATGCTACATTTCAATTAATGTTAAACTAATATGCAGAAGGTTACATCTAATCCCCCCCTCCCCATTTTTATGGCTTTTCAGTGCCACTTCATAGTGGAACTATTCACACTTTTTCATTGATTTGTTAATAAAATGTTAAATAAAACAGAATGAAAAGATATAAGGATAAAGAAAGCAGCAACAATCAGTACATCATAATATTAAATTAAAATACTGCATAGCAAAACATAAAAGAGAAGTCTCATCCAGGCATTGGAAGTCCTCTGTTTGCTGAAGTAGTTATAACCATCATAAATATGATAAAGAAAAAAGGGGCAGAGAGGTATATTATAGGATGAGTTTAACTAGTTCAGGAGCTGTGCAGGATGAAGGTGAAGTAAGGAAATCCTTAAAGCACAAGACTAGGAATCACAAGTGCTCTTCCCATCCCAACCATTGATTCATGATGTCATCTTGACCAAACCACTTAACCTCATTGTGTCTCACTTATATAAAAAGAGGGTAAAACACTTAGTCTATGTAAAGAGTTGGCTGTTTGCCACAGACAGAGGACACACAGAATCTTTGGCTGAAAGGTACTGTAAGGGCAAAGTATTACTTGGCTGAATCAAAAAAACTTGGATTAAAAATTTACAAGTTTCCTGATGAAAATATAAGCTACTTCACTCCTCAAAAAGCCAAACTCAGCTCTAAGTGGTACAAATTTAGAAGAACTTTTCATTTGTTCTTGATATTATGATAAAAAAAGCTAAGAAACAATAGCATGATGTACTTGTTGAATGGTTCCATTTTGAAAAATGGATGTACTCAACAGCTGAATTTACTAGGAATCCGAAATGATGGATTTTTAACAAGATACTAATTAGGACTCATCCACATAGTCCTATTGGCTTCTGTGATCCACACTACCTGTGGCTCTCATCTCTCTTTGCTCTTTAGGCTTCTTCTCTTATGTCTGCCTGTCCAGTCCCTCCTCCCCAAACTCTATCTGTCACTGTCCGCCTTTCAAAGGCTTAAACAACCTACCATCTTTCACAGACTATCTTGACTGGCTTTACTGAGAGTCAGACAAGCCTCTTGTGAACATTCCCTAAGCCCCAATAAGCATCCTCACCCCTTTGTCAAGAACTATGAATTATGGACAGCAGCCCATACCTTCTGAGACAGTTCCATTAACACATCTTACGTGAGACAGAGATGATACTTTATCCCAAACAACAGTCAGTCTGTTCTATACTCCTAAGGTCATGACATTGCTGAATACTCAGTGCGATAGGACAAGTAATTTATTACACTTGGATTACAAAGAAAAGACCCCTTCGGCAAGGTGAAACATAAGATGTGCTTTAGGAGAAAGGAAGAGAACCTCTGAGAGACAAGGGGTAACATTTTCAAAATCACCTAAAAGACTTAGGCTCCTAAATCCTATTTTCAAAAGTGACAGGCATTTAGGAGCTTAAGCCTCATTGCACGTCACTAAGGCCAGATTTTTAAAGGTTTTTAGGCACCTGAAGATGCAGATAGACACTTTGAGAATCCCACTAGGTACCAATGGGAATTAAGTACCTAAACACTTTTGAAAATCCCACTATGGTGGTGTGGAAAATAGTAAACATTTAATGGGATTTTTTCTAAAGAAAATAGGATTTTTGAAATTTCCACCAAATGTTTCAACTATCAAAAATGCAATCAGTTTTACAGCAAGTCAAAAACATCAAAGTGCTGATACAAAAATTAATCAAAAGGTTTTTTTTTTTTTGGGAGGGGTGTTCCTGTCAAAACTCAAATTTTAACTGCTATAAATTTGAAATGTTGAAATATTTGATTAGCCCCATTTTTGACTTATACTCTCTTTAAACAGCAGTTTCTAAAATGCACTCTAGTTTAAGGTTTATTTTATGAGGTATTTTTTATTAAGAGGAGACAAGAAATCCTTTCAAAGAGAAGCCTCTGGACAATATAATCCAAATTCAATTTTAATACAATGGTTTAAGTGAAAATAATTATTTAACCTTTCAGTTAGGTGAATATATCTGCCCAATACACTTACATTTCAAAGTACAATTGGAATTTCCAGGTTCAAGTTGAAACTCAATAAAAAAAAAAATCAAAGCAACCTTCCAAGAATCTGTGCTTTCAAAACGAAAAAAAGAAAGAAAACAAAATAATCAAAATTCAGAATTTTTGCTGGGCTCATTTTGTAAAAAGTTCATTTCCTTAAATAAAAATCTAAGTGTCAAGAAAGCATGACTAAGTATAATTTTAAAATGCAATGATGAAATATTACATAAACATGAATGTTACTCTAATGTGTTTTATAATGATATAGTATATCGCTGAAATATAACAGAACCAATAGTGACATGTATTTGCTTGCTTTTTCATCCACATAGGACTGAATTCGCTTGCCCCTTTGTGCTTCGGCCACCATTCCAGAGGACATGCTTCCATGCTGATGATGCTCGTTAAAAAAAAATAATGCGTTAATTAAATTTGTGACTGAACTTGGGGGAGAATTGTATGTCCCCTGCTCTCTTTTACCCACATTCTAACATATATTTCATGTTATAGCAGTGTTGGATGGGTGACCCAGCACATGTGGTTCATTTTAAGAACACTGTCACTGCAGATTTGACAAAACGCAAAGAAGGTACTGTGAGAAAGTTCCTCCTCTATCTTGGTGGGTCCTGCACTTATTGGTGGATTTTCTTGCCTCAGAGATTCACCATGTGGGTTGGGGAACAGCCCAGAGACCTTCCCCTCTGGAAGAACCCACAGTCCAGGTCAATTGGGAGGTTTGCGGGGAACCCGGGCCCGCCCTCTACTCCGGGTTCCAGCCCAGGGCCCTGTGGACTGCAGCTGTCTATAGTGCCTCCTGTAACAGCTGCATGACAGCTACAACTCCCTGGGCTACTTCCCCATGGCCTCCTCCAAACACCTTCCTTATTCTCACCACAGGACCTTCCTCCTGGTGTCTGATAACACTTGAACTCCTCAGTCCTCCAGCAGCACACCCTCTCACTCTCAGCTCCTTGCGCCTCTTGCTCACAGCTCCTTACACTCCCACCACAAACTGAAGTGAGCTCCTTTTAAAACCCAGGTGCCCTGATTAGCCTGCCTTAATTGATTCTAGCAGCTTCTTCTTAATTGGTTCCAGGTGTCCTAATTAGCCTGCCTGTCTTAACTGGCTCTAGCAGGTTCCTGATTACTCTAGTGCAGCCGCTGCTCTGGTCACTCAGGGAACAGAAAACTACTCATCCAGTGACCAGTATATTTGCCCTCTACCAGACTCCTGTACCTCACTGGTCTGGGTCTGTCACAGTACCAATGTGAGATTTCTAAAGATAGCTACAGCACTCGAACCAAGATTTAAGAATCTGAAGTGCTTTCCAAAATCTGAGAGGGACTGGGTGTGGAGCATGCTTTCAGAAGTCTTAAAAGAGCAACACTCTGATGCAGAAACTGCAGAACTCAAACCACCAAAAAAGAAAATCAGCCTTCTACTCGTGGCATCTGACTCAGATAATGAAAATGAACATGTGTTAGTCCATACTGCTTTGGATTGTTATCGAGCAAAACCCATCATCAGCACGGATGCATGTGCCCTGGAATGGTGGTTGAAGCATGAAGGGACATATGAATCTTTAGCACATTGGGCACATAAATATCTTTGCAATGCCAGCTACAACAGTGCCACGAGAACGCCTGTTCTCACTTTCAGGTGACATTATAAACAAGAAGCAGGCAGCATTATTTCCTGCAAATGTAAACAAACTTGTTTGTCTGAGCGATTGGCTAAACAAGAAGTAGGACTGAGTGGACTTGCAGGCTCTAAAATTTTACATTGCTTTATTTTTGAATGCAGTTTATTTTGTACATAATTCTACATTTGTAAGTTCAATTTTCACAATCAAGAGATTGCACTACAGTCCTTATTAGGTGAATTGAAAAATACTATTTCTTTTGTGTTTTTACATTGCAAATAATAAAAAGAAAATATGAAGTGAGCACTGTAAACACTGTATTCTGTGTTGTAATTGAAATCAATATATTTGAAAATGTAGAAAACATCCAAAAATATTTAAATAAATGGTATTCTATTATTGGTTAACAGGCGATTAATCGCGATAAAATTTTTTAATCGCTTGACAGCCCTAGTAATAACTATTGGGCTACAAAATATTCATGGCCAATGGGCTGAACTTTAACTCAGTATATCACACAGTTATTATCTCACATCACATATCTAGTTCATTGTTATAAGTGGGTGAATTGCCGTAGGTTCTCAGTTTATCTACATCTTTGTTATGGCTAACTATTAAAAACATAAAATTAGTGTGTAGAGTACATATTTTTCTTTGAAAAAAAATCAAAATTTTAGTTTATTAACTCATTCCAGATGACAAAAAATGCACTATCCTTACAGACAAATATCTCCTGCACATCAGAAGTCATTGCAGCAAGATATAGAAAAAAAAATGCAATATACATGAACTAGAGGACCTAAAGAGAAACAAACACACATAAAAACAATAATACGTTACCTTTTAATGGCACCTTCCAGATAAAGATCACAAAGAGCTTTACAAATATTAATGAATCACATTATCTTATGAGGTAGGGAGATATTTCTAGCCTCACTTAATATATAGGGTAAACAAAAGGTCCAGTAACTTTAAGTAACTTGTCCAAGGTTACAAAACAAATATGTTGCAGAACAAGGAATAGATCCCAGATCTCCAGTCTCCTACTTTTGTACTTTAACCACAGGACCATCCTTTCCAAAATGCAGAAATCTAGGCCTCTCGACCTAAGGTCTCACTCTGGTGAGAATTATTAGTAACTTCACTGAAGTTAATAGCATTAAACTGGTATAAAACCAGGTTAAGCAAGACTGGACTCAGACACATTAGGAATGATTGTCTACTGCCTTGTAACTTAGCTATTTACACTGAGTTCAATAGGAGTGGCAGGTGATGAGCACCTCTGAAAGAATCAGGCCCCTTATTTAGGATGTTAATTTGGATTTAGATAATTTATATTTCGAGAATGAAATCCTGGCTCCATTGAAGGGAATGGCAAAATTCTCATTGCCCTCAGAGAAGTCTGGATTTCACCCCATGTATCAGATTCCCCATTTGTAATACTTCTCTGCTTCACAAGGGCAGGATTAGAGACCAAATAGATTAATTCTTTGCAAAATCCATTGATGGCCTTGAATGGAAAATGCCATGTAAACGCAAAGTATTACATTATTATTGTATTTTGTGTGTTATGGTCTCACTCTGGCAATCTTTACTTCCAGTGGCATTTGGACTTTCTTTTTAGAACAGCAAAAACAGATACAGAAGTGTTGATTTAATTTGTGTATTTGTATGTGACAAATTGTTTCCTTTATAAATTCATCTTCCTTAAACACAATTTAAGCCAAAAAAGAATGTTGTTCCCAGCAAAGAACTAGTTACTTCTTTCTAGCCAGGGCCAGCTCCAGGCACCAGACCACCAAGCATCTGCTTGGGGCGGCGCCTGGAGGGGGGCGGCGCGGTGGGGTGCTCCATCCCGAGAGCGGGGCCGCGACTGGGCTCGCCGCCCTCCCCCCGGCGCTCTGGCCAGTCGGGGAGAGCGGGGCCCAGGCCGGGCTCGCCGCCCTCCCCCCCAGCGCTCTGGCGGGGGGGGGCTTTTTTGTTTCTAGCATATCCTTTAACTATATTGGTTCACCTTACCCTGTTCAGATGCTTATAAAATTCAAAAATACACTTAAAAAGCAAGCCAGAGCATCTTGGTTTAATTTATTCTTCACACAACCTTCAGTTGAATTCCCATTGTTGAATGGCAAAGGGTGCCATAAAATTTACTAGGTCTTTGACACATTCTTCACATTTATTGATGACTGAGTATGTTCAATAGGATTAAGCAGGCAAGTTTCTTTATCTAACCAGTGAGAAGAAAAAAAGGAAATTGAATCATAAATCATGATCAGATTTTTAAACTTCTAATTTGCATCACCTCCTTCAAGTGCATGAGCGCATACAAAGCAGCAGCTATTGCAGTTTCATGGAGTTCAACCCTTGTTCAATTTGTATTAACTTATACTGCTAGTAATACAACCACATGAATATCTTAATTTCTACTCAAAGTAGCAGCCCTGGGGACAGCGAATAAAAATAACTTGTGGTTACAAATGCCCATTTTGATCCTGATTATCCTAATAGCTGCGTATCATGCATCCATTTAAAAAGATTTAACTTGCACTGTATCCACTCATATGGTAATGATTTCTAACACTGGGGTCTTTAAAAAAAGAGATTGTCTATGAGGAGAAGAAAATTCTCTCTCTGATATAACCTGGGGGCAGAATTCTCATAGGAGAGGTCAGGGTCAGAACTTGCTCATTGAACATGGCAGATTCTCTTCTTTTATGTAGCTAATCTAAAATGCCTTAATTAGTTTAGAGGTTTTAAGTAAATGGTTTCTTTTGTTTTGAATCCATTTTCACACCATTTATGATAAATTTTGCTTTAAGGTAGTCTAGTGTTGGGTGTTTCAGGCAGTTCATCCCTAGGAAGAAAAAAAACTCCCACAACCCTCAAGGAGAGGTGCTAAAGGGCAAAATTGTTATGGGACCTAAACCACCGGCTCAGTCTCAGTTATAGGGCCTGGCCAATGTTTTCTGTAGGGCCAGCAGCACATTAAGGGAGACATCAGCAGGACTAAGGAGGATAAGTGAGTAGAAGGCTGACTAGGTGGTATCCACCCAATGGAATACAATTGTGGCATCTTCTTGGAAAACATGAGACAGAGGGGAGTTCTCTCTCCTTGTTGGAAATCAAAAGGTTTATAAAACTGAATACTAAACTATATAATCATCCAATATGAAATCAAGCAAAGAAAAAATGGAATGGAATGATAGATAAAGGATGCTTCAGACTTATGCAGTAAAGTCCCAGATCTGTGAACACATATTAGCTTAACTTCAATGGGTATAAATGTTTGCTGTATTGGGGCTTATATATGCTGCATGCATTAGGCACCAATGTGTGGGCAACTCTTATGTACATACACAGCCTCATTTAAAAACAACACATTTTAAAAATTATGGTGGGGAGTGTGACATTGGTTTACCCATGAAACAAAAACAACCCTGGCGAAACACAAGAGTCAAGAAAAGAGGAGGAGAACAGCTGCCAGAGCGCCAAACCATGTCTTGTGTTCCAAATGAGAGAGTGTTTATTATTTGTTTGTTTTGGCACTTGCTGGTATGAAAAATATACTGCAGCATCAAGAAAAAAGAAAGGAAAATGATTCGTTTTACCTAGATAACTCAGCCGAAGAGGCAGACAGCTGCCAAAGCAGGAAGGTACTGTAATGTACAACGCTGAGTAGGCAGGACAGACTTTATACCATATTATATATTAGACTGCTTTAGCAGTGAATGAAAGGTTGAATTCAAATGGCAAATTAGTTGAACTTCAGCTCTTAGATTTCCTCCTCATTAAACAAACTATAGACATAGTGGTCCAAATTTAGCCTGGGTGCAAGCAGCAGGAATGGAATTGCACCTACTTACACCAGGGCACAATTCTGCTCAACCTCAATTTTCTGTTACATTCTGCCTACAACCCACCCCCACCCCTGCTTCCTCTATAGACAGTGTAGAAGCAACCAAAATATTGTTCACATTATTTACAAAATAATGATGAGCCTCTGTCTCATCAGGGCTCAGTGATAAAGTAAATTGAATGAAAAACAAAATTAATTTTAGCTTTTGTGCTAGCACACACTCTCTGTCATTATATCCAATGGTTGCTGGCCCCACATGGGAGAAAGGTTCCATGACTTGCTGCCATCTCCACTTTTCGTTGAACCGTGTTTGAAAACGCAGTTTTGGACTGTTTTCCAGCATAGCTCCAGCTAAAACATTTCCATGCAAAAGTTGGGCTGGACAGTGAGGAAAGGGACCAACTTTCTTAAAAACTCTTTCAGAAAACAACATAGTTTGGTCTTTTCTATATTGACCAGTCAAACAGCCTTGGGACTGGTTTAGGACTTGATTCTGCAACCCTTCCTCATGTTGAGTAGCAATTACTAATACAGGTGACCCCATTTAGTTCAAAGTTTGTGGGACTCATGTGAGCAAGTACAACACAACCTCAGAAAGAGTTCCAGAGTCAGGCCTTCAGTTGGAATTCTCTTTTAAAAACTCTCTTTAGTTGTCCATCTGAAACCAAAGGAAACGTCTCCTTCCTCCCCTCAATAGCCTAAGCTTATCTGGAGGAACTACACATTTGTAGTGTAAAGTCTGGATTGATGGTAATTTATTGACACTGGATCTGCTATCTATTTATTCTGTCTCCTACAAGAAATAATCCCTTTCTTGAGCTCAAGTGTTCAAAGCCAGAATCTCATTTAGGAGGATAGTCTAACACATGTATGTCTAAATTTAAGTGGTTGTTCCTGCTCCACGGTGCCTTGATTTTGGCTTCCAGACACAAAACAAGTTATTTAGCAATTCCCTAATTTGAGTTTATTCCCAAGCATGGGACAGTCTATCAGTTGAAAAATGACCCTATGATTGAAGTACTGGCAGTTCTTTGAATCCCTTCTCCCAGTTGTCCCAGAGCCAAATCTTCACAATTATTCTGCCTTGAAAATAGAGGACTCTGGAGTTCTGCTGTGCAGTGATTCTCAGACAACACAAATGGAGCTTTAAAATAATCCAGGGCACCAACCTGGGAGAGCCATCATCCCACGCTATCTATAATCACTCTAACACAAGGAAAAAGATAAGAAGTCATTTAGGAGAGGTTCCCTGCCAACCCATTCATGTTACATTACTACACCAAAACCAGACATGTCTAGTTCAGCTTCTGCTAAAAAACATCACCTATATCTGAAGCAAAATGTGTTAATTAGAGGCATACAGTTTTACTACTGACATACCTCTGAGAACAGAAGGCAACAATGTATAACTATGCTCAGAAGTACACTTACAGTGAGGAAATAATCCTAGCACTTCAAGAGTGGGTGATGGGGAGAGCAGCTGGCTCATTTTCAGTCCCTGTAACACTTCTGCATATGACATATCCTCATTCAGCCATTCTGAACCAGGCCATTTCTCTCAGCACGCTCCTCAAGCACATCTGGAACTTGACAAGAAATCCTTCTGAAGAGAAATATGAGAAGGTTTTTTGAAAAATAACATGGCAAGCACTGTGCAGAAAATCATAATTATAATGCCATACCACTTCTTTTATTGAACTGGAAGTCACTGGATACAACTCTTGATGAGAGTAGCTGTAAACAATTAAAGGAGGGATTCTCAGATGTTTGTCAGTCTTAATTTCTGGAACATGTACTCTCTATATGTAAGTTTACATATATAAAGAGAAATCTTACAGCTGATATATTAAGCAAATCCTACCTTCACATAGACTTCAGTTGGATTTCCACTACTGCATGGGAATTGTTCCTACATACCTCATTGAAGTATCTCACCCATTCCATCCAGGAATCTTGCACTGGAGAACATTTTTCACAAATCACAAGGCACTTGAGTAAATTCGCTGCTAGAAAATGCAGACACATGAAATGCGAGTAGTCAAATCAGACTGAGTAAATAAACAAGAAAGAAAGCTGATCTATTCAAAATGGTGACCATCACGTAGGACCCCTTCTCACCTGTGGAAATACAATTCTCTGTGCCAGTGCAAGAGGACTGCCAACCCGAAGAAGAACCCAGGGGATCTTCTCCCTCAGCCCATGAATCCGTCAAGACCTACGTGGCTCTGGAAGATGCAAGAAATATCTATGCAGATGTGTGGATAAAAATCACATTAGAGAATGGCTCTCTTCAAAACATAATTTCCTGTTACTTTGTTAATAAGTATTCCTGATATAACAAGAGGTGCATATTTGGGGTATGTTAGTGAGGTATATAGGGTATGTTAGTGGTAGACTAGTATTTCTTTAAAAGAGGGTCAGTTTAAATACAAAGTGGACGTTAGACCACATTCTGTTCACTTCACTCATGTGATTCAGCTCACAGAAGTCAACAGGGCTGCTCCCATGAGAAGTGTCAAGTAGAAGCTGGATCATAACAGATACACATATTGTCTGACCAGAATGAAGTTTGGAGCTTGTGCCTGCTCTCCAAAAAAGCATGTATCTTACAATTTAACATCTTTTCCATATGGCCATTCAAAGCTGTTTACGGAGTCTTTTGGGCTCCAATGTAATCTAATTTCCCTTTAAAAGTCAAGGTTAATTTTATTTTACTATCTCTAATTTTGAAAGCAAATAAGGCCTTACAAGACTCAATTACCACTAACCTGATTTATAAACCACTCAAAATTACCAGACACCACTTCTCCCTCCCAGCCCTCAACCGTATTTGTTTGTTTGTTTGAGATTTTTTATACAGCTGGCAGCAATCTGTGGAATAATAACCAGTCACCAGGGTAAGAGTAATTTCCCCCCCTCAACATCTAATCTTAAAAACAGTCGCTAGTTTAAGCATTCCTTGCTAATGGAGGTGGCATCTTTACACAATGTGCCCACTTATATTGGATCACAGTCACACAAAAATTGAGAGGAGCAGCAAATTTAATAAATTCATTCCTTTCCTGTAAAAAAACAAAAACAAAAAACAACAAAAAAAACCACATGTAAAAATGCTACTTCCTCTTTTATGGGTCCAGTTGTTGGAAGAATATTTTAAGGTAACTTTAACAGCAGAACTGAATAGCCTTTGGCTCTTTTGTTTTATTTTTATTTCTGATCTCCAATATAGAAGGGCTGTGGTTAAATTTGAAGTCCAGCTTCATCTTGCTGTTTAATTGTCAAACAAATAGTAAGAGGGTTTGAAACAAGAACATGTCAAGGATAAGGCTACACTACTGAAACTGTGTTTTGTATAAAAATCCTGCATACATAATATTAAGACAATGGGAATTCTTCCTCTAAGGCTTCTTACAAATGGTAAGAACATTAAGCCAACAATATACTTGAATTTTACAGCAGCATTTCCATAATACACAAAACCTCTTTTATCAACATATGGATAATTTAATCAAACCAAAAGACTTCAACTGATTAAGAAAAGAGTCAAAGTGAAGACAGAAGTGTTGTAAACATTGTGATCATCAGCTTTTGTGATGGAGAAATCAAGGACAAATTGAGAATTAAGAATTCCTGATAAATCGAAGAGGAGTTTTATCAGACTTAATTGCTAAGAGTTTTTATAAAATGCTGGGTAAGGAGGTTCAAAGGGATCTCCACTTTTCCAGATGTCCAGGGTCATTTGGCTACACCAGTTCATCTCAGCAGAATCCTGGTATTGTGTATGTACATACTCATTCATGTGTTAACCTGAAAATTAGCAACTGATTTACAACACTAACACTTGTTTGGTTTGAGAGGACTACTGGCAGAACAGTATATCCCACTGCTCTCAGTTTCTACAGAATGTGTTTATATTGTAGCCAAATATCCTCTAAGTCAGGCATTAAGTGACTGGATATAATTAACACAGGATGCTAAATTCTCAAGTCAATGGAAGCTTTTCCTGAAGGTCTGAAAAAGGGCTGCAGGATTTGCTCCAGTGTTTAAAATAAAACTAACTATTACTCATAATATAACCAGCATAAAACGATCTGAAAATATAGACAGATTTTTATAGCCTTTCCTGTGACATCTGGCAACAGCAAATGTGTCTTTTTTTACTTTTGATGACAGAGCTCTAATGATGCTCCTTATATTTTGGGATTTCTTGACTGTTTTCTAACTCTCTCTTCTTCATTCCTTCCCCTGGTTGTTAATCAGATATAGTTACTGTGCTCAGATCCCAACTGACTAGCAACTTCATCTGTTTATTTTCCTGAGATTTTTGACTCAGCACATGTGGCAGTTTAAGCCTTCTCTTTAAACCTCCACTTGATAGATGCAATTGATAATTCTCTTTCTCCAGGAGAGAATATCTGGAGCTATCACCCTCTTTCTGTTGAACTCATCATTCTGACACTTGCCCACCTCCCTCTAGCCCCTTACTGAATTTATTGTAGCACAAATTCCATATCCACTATGAAACCGGCTGAGAAAGCACCATTGCTTTTGTGTTAAATCAAACCTTGCTTGACGTAGAGTGGGGTCCAAGAAATGGCTCACAAACCATGACTAAGGCTAAGATTTTGTCATCCATAATTTTACTAAAAGTCATGGACAATAAAGAAAAATTCACGGAAGCCCATGACTTATCCGTGACTCAGAGCTCCAAGGTCCCCCCGCTGCCCACCAGGGTCCCCTGCCGGCTCCGGAGGCTCAGAGCTCCAGGGTCCCACCATCACCCATGGCGGCTTGGAACTCGGGGGCCCCCGCTGTCTCTGGCAGTGGGGTGCCCCGCAGTTCCCGGCCGCCAAAGGAGGCAGGGAGACCCTGCAACGTCCAGGCGCTGCAGGCTGAAGTCATGGAGGTCTCTGGAAGTCACAGATTCTGTGACCTCCATGACAAAATTATAGCCTTAACCATGACATACATTGTTGAGGACTGCAAAATGACAACTTCTTGGAGGTTTTCATACCTTGAACATTGTTGATAAGAATGTGGTGGCTTGGCTTGACAGGATCGCATCTGCCAAACAAACAAACAAACAAACTGAATTTACTCCTTGTCTAATTGAAAAATAATGTTAAACTTGACATAACATAGTGTTCAGGGCCTCAACAGCACTATTAAGTAAAAGCTCTCCTGCTTTATGAGTTAAAGTATAAGGTTCAACTCTGGAACCACAGCTCTAAAAAATGCTTTCATGGCTCGTCAAGTTCTTGAACCTATGGATCTCCTATACATGTTCACAATATATTCAATACATCCCTGCTACCCTTTAGTCTTTGCCAGGGCTTTGTTTAACAGCTGAAAAGGGGCCTGCTTGTTATCTTTTGGCCAATCTAAAAAAAGGCTTCCCTTCCGCCTAAGGGAAGATTAAACCCTTTGTAGAAAGGTCCTGGGTTATCTTTTCCATATTTGGAGGGAAAAGGAAGTTTCATTCCTGCTCTTCAGTGAAATCTTGTGCATCTTAAAGGCAAAAAATAATCCGTCAAGAAGCATCAAAGATTTAGCAATAAAAGTCAAATATGGACAGGATAGTTCTGCAGTAAGTACAGGACAGGGTTCAATGTTCCTCACTCTTTACCACACCCTCCTCTCCTTCCCCACTCCATACAAAAGCTTTGTATATGTACATGCACTAACATTATTTACTTCTATTTTATTTTAACATTTTGGCATTCACCTTTAAGCCATTTTTTTTAATTAACTTTTCTGTTGCTGGTTTTGTTTTCCCTTCCTTCCATTTTTCAGTCTTTCAACCCATGTTCTGTTCTTCTGTTGTACAGTTAGTGTCTCTTCCCATGTCCCTCAATGTCTGCCTCTGTCTTTTCTCTTTCCTTTGACCTTCATGTATCTTGTTTTCTCTACTTCTTCCTTTCCTTGCATTGTTTTTTCTCCCTCCTTCCCTTCTGTCCCTGGGCCTTTCAATCCCCATATTTCTGTCTCATTCATCAACAATCTTCTTCCTCTCTTCTGTTCTTCCCCCTTATTCTCTCACTCATCATCCTATCCAAATCCACATTCTTCTTCACCCAAGATATATTAGAATTGGGAAAAGTGCAAAAAAGGAAACCAAAATTATTAGGGTATGGAGCAGCTTTGATACAAGGAGAGATTAAAAAGACTGGGCCTGTTCAGTTTAGAGAAGAAACGACTAAGGAGAAATAAGATAGAGAGCTGTAAAATCATGAATGGTGTGGAGAAAGTGAGTAGGGAATTGTTATTTATCCCTTCACATAACACAAAAGCTAGGGGTCTAGGCAGCAGGTTTAAAACAAAGTATTTCTTCACACAATGCACACTGTGGAACTTGTTGCCATGGATGTTGTGAAGGCCAAAAGTATAAATGGGTTTAAAAAAAACTAGATAAGTTCATGGAGGATAGGTCCATCAATAGCTATTAGCCAGAATGGTCAGGGACACAACCCCATGCTCCAGGTGTCCCTAAATCTCTAACTGCCATCAACATTTGGCACTGGCCATGGTCAGAGGCAGGATACTGGGCTAGATGGACATTTGGCCTGACCCAATATGGCCGTTCTTAAGTCAAATGGTCTCCTGTCCTCCTTCTCCTCCAGCCTGTGCCCCTCAGTTCTGCTTTATTCCTTTGCTTCCTGGAGTCACTGCTGTTAATCTCTCCTTCTTGCTCTCTCTCTCTTCCTTTTGCCTCCCTCTTTTCCACAAAACAGGCAGCAGCCCTTGGCTCCACTCAGGAGCAGCCCATAAATACGACTGTCACTTCCTTCTGTTGTGGGAAGCAAGGACAGCCCCCAGCTCCACACCCTTCTGCCCCTCTGGAAGGACACCAGTGTGGAGTGAAGAGGCTGGCCTAGCTCCCTATAGAGCACAGTTCTGACAGTTACTTTTATACCTTGCTAGAACTGCACTAGATGGAACTAGGGAGCATTGTCTGCTATGTCAGGGCTGAGAGTTTAACTGGGTCTGGAAGAAGAATAATGGGGCCGAGTGTGCAACCCTGAACCCAACCTGCATCTAAAAACACTGCCTTCTTGCTCTGTCGGTATTGGTTTCCCAATTTTTGTCACAACATGACACTCCTAATAAGTCACAAAACCGCTGAAATTAGAGATAGAGAAGATGTACTGT
The DNA here is from genome assembly GCF_013100865.1 of Trachemys scripta elegans. Classification (NCBI taxonomy): domain Eukaryota; kingdom Metazoa; phylum Chordata; order Testudines; family Emydidae; genus Trachemys; species Trachemys scripta. The sequence continues at coordinate 165,705,243 of NC_048298.1, read as the reverse complement.
GCCATTTTACCGTTCCTCTCGCTACAAACAGGGAATGTTCCCTACAGTCAAATTTCGATTGCTTTGTGGAGCCTAGTGAACTTGCATGAAGAAACGAGAAGATTTTCATTTTTGATTTTGTCTGATGACACTAAATGGTATCTATCACATACATCACTTAGCATCTAATGAAACCAGGATAAGACCCTAAATTAAGATTTCAAAATTGATACTGTCAGGGGGTACATGCAGAATAAATGCTGACAAATTACAGGACAAGAAAATGAATAAAATATCACCTGTCTCTCAACTCTGTTGTCATCGATGCTATCTTCAGAGTGAAACCTGAATGAAATGTTAAACTAAGCAAATGATCAAGATGACCTCACAATTAAACATTTGTCCTTAAAACTGAATTAGACAGCAGTTTTGCTGTAATGCAGCTAAATGAAAACTATGTAAAATCTACTTTTTCAATTACGACGAGTGTCAGAAACCAGCAAAATCAAAGACTTTGAGGTGAGGGTGCTCAGCCATTCACTCAGGTTGTTATTGTGCTGGGCATGGGGCCTACTCCTAGTATGGCAACTAGAACTGATAAAAAAATAAAAAATATTTATTAAGTTGGCACTCAGAGACCTTCACCCTGCAGAGCACGTGATCTACAAACCCCCCTTTACATTTGTTTTGTATATAGTCATTAGATATTGTGTTCATGGGTGCCATAGAAATCCACTGGACAGGTAGTCAAACCTTATGACTGTCTCATGATGTGGCAAGCAGTTGGTGAAGTTCCACAAATTCTGATTTTGGTAATGCCCACTAGCAATCCTTTAGTTAAGTGAATATCAACTTTTCCATTGTAAACTTTGATTTTTGTAAGTTTATAACAGATCTATAAAATTTATTTTTGTCAGAAGCATGGCACAAAACACAAGGACTTGATACCAGAAAGTTATTTTATTATTTATAAAATATTCACAAAACAAAAATCAGTCATTTTCATGTTACAGAATATAAAATGGGTAGATATTGACTTGTCTGCTTTTGTTCAATAAAATCATTCAACATGTCTTATTTCAATTGTGTGATTTAGTAACTGACTAGTACAGAAATACAATCATAGTATTTAAGAGAAAAAATATTAAAAATGAGTGAGATATAAAAATAAGTTGCTACTGCACATGAAAGTATGCCCTCCTGGTCCTAAGAATAGTAAAGTTCACCTGTTCCTCCCTAAGTTGATTTGTAGTGCACCTTCTGATCAGTGCCCCCTGGGTTAGTCATCCTTCTTAGGATAATCACAAGTCTTGGCTCTTTGCTCCTGGTCTTGAATGATATAATATATCCCTGGTTGGTCCTTCCACCTAGTGTCTGGTTGAATAAATGAATAGCCATACCTCTAGGATAATTCTAATAGAACTGGTCAGGAATTTTTCAAAACAAAACATTTTTTGTTGGAAAATGCCAATTCATCCAAATTTTGTTGGGAAGGTTTCTGAGGTCCAGGATAGAATTTCGATTCAAATCTACAGAGCGAGAGAGAAGAAGAAAAAAAAAGAAAAAAAAAAAAAAAGAGAGAGAGAGAGAGTCTACAATAGCCCTGTGGTTAGGAGACTCAGCTGGTATGTAGGAAACCCTGGTTCAAGTCTCTGCTCTGGCTGATTCTGAGGAGGAACTTGAACCTGTGCCTTCCACATCCCAGCTGAGTCCCCAAACCAAAAATCTCTTGCTCTCTGACCCAATGAGCATGTAATGATTTACACAAAGTGGAACAGCTCCAACAAGAGTGATTGAGGGGAGGACTAGAAAGAAAAACTAATGTCTACTGCATGGATTAGCAGATGCCACATACAGGCTACTCCCCCAAGTACGCTTCAGGAAAACATGCCTTTCCTTTGGCTGTGTACTGGGTCTGCAATGTAAGTGTTTCAGAGTTACTGTTGGAGTCTTATGCTGTGCTTTTTGGGACACAATACCAGGTAGGCACTTCTCCTCTTCATGTAGTCAACCTCCTCCTGTCTATTTTTGCATTGTCCCATTCTACATTCTTCCATATGGTAGAACAGAGCAGAGATTAATGCATATTAAGATAAATTATATTTCAAATCCACTTTTGAAGCAGCCACTTCCCTAATGAAAGTGTTCTTTCAATAATAAATCCACTGTTTTATTTTAAAATTTTAATTCACTTTTTTAAAAAAAGAAAGACTGCTATTTATACCACACCAGGTTTTGTGTGTGTATGCTTATATCCCTTCTCTCTTCATTTTTTATTTTGTTTTTGTTCGGAGATATTTCATAAGGCATACAAAACATGGAGGCAGTCGGTTGAAAAAGCCAAACTACCCTGAGGTATAAACAATAGTAATTAAAAGGTCATCTATTCAGCACTGAAATGTTGTATGGAAGAGGCTACATTTTGCATAAATTAGGATTTCTGAAACTGGTTATTAATGTAATGCCTCAGTTCATTAATTCTATGATATTATATTCAGAGAAACAGATTGTAGATAGAGCTTTAATTATGCAATACATTTAAATACAAGCCAGATTTGGGGATGTGCTCACTTATTACATTGAAAAAGAATCTGTATCTTTTTGTTCCATGTCTGAATGGATTTATACATTATAAAACCTATTAAGCTACCAAAGAGCTTCATTCAAATAATGTCAAAGATCCCACTTAAACGTATAAAGACCTAAAGCTACCACTACAGAAATAAACCACAACTGAGCTGTGAATAGGCTATTAGTGTATGCCACAGGTCTATCTGCCTCTGCCTTATGCCTTCAGCCATCCAATAAGTGCAACAGCAGCTAAGCAAGAGGCTAATGGCTATTAGAATATGGCTAACAGTGGTTTGTTTTTAACTTTCAAACAAAAATTTCATTAAAAGAAGATACATAAAAAAACAACCTGCCAGTATGAAAAGTGGCTCCTAGTCAAATTAAGAGGAAATAATAAGAAAAGTTTATAGATACCTTTTTTCTACTATTTTGAATCTCTGTCTTCCTCCCTCCCTCCCCCACCCCTCTTCCAAGGTTCCTTAGAACCAGTTTAATTAGGAATATTGAAAAGCTCCCAGTTCAGCTTTTACACTAGAAAGTTCAAAAAATGACTCAATGGGCCACACATTGGCAGAAGTGCAACTTGGCACTTAGGAGGAAAGGGTAGCTCAAAAACTGTCACTTATTCATTTCACTCTTCTTCTCCTCCCTTCCCCCCCACTCATCTCTTTTTACCCTTGTTGCGACCATGAAATTTATCTTGTACAAATTAAAAGGGATAATTCAGGAAATTAAGAATATTTTTCCAGTAGTGCCATCCACGCCCTGAAGCCTCTTGCATATTTTTGCCCATGAAAATATAAAGGTTGATTTGCTTTTTGAATTTCTCCCTCTTTGGAGTACAATGCATTTAAGAAGATGTTGGTTTCCCACTGCCTAACCCTGCTGCTTTCATTTGTTACAATTTATCTTTCTGGCTTTGCCAGGTGAAGCAGCAGCAAACCCTTGACATCCAAATGGGAAGTGCTGCCTGTGAACACTCCATGTGGAGTGCAAGCTCAAACAGCCCTTCGGTTTTGACTGAAAAGAGTTATTTTTTTTGAAAAAAATATATAACTAAATATGGAAATAGTTTAAAGAAAATCCCTTTTCAGTCAAAGCCGAAAGGTTGTTTGAGCTTCACTTCTCTTCTGGCTTTTGCAGGGACATTTCCTGCTTACGCACCAGGAACTGGAGTACCTTTAAAGCTCTTAGCTTTTACTATAAACCACCACCCCACCCCCTCCACATGCTGACACACAATCACCATGTACAGTGAACTGAAGAGATTTTTCATGGCACTTCAGTTGCTGAGGCAGCAGGAGAGGAGAAAAGGAAAAACATGTTTCAGAAAAGGCAGAGAGGGAGAAGTGGAGAAGCAAGGTAAAAATGGTTTACTGGCATAAATACCTTTGGATAGTTTTTAAATCACTTTAAAAAAAGAGGTAGGGAGAGGTATTAAAAAGCATTTTCCTCCTTTCTTTGCCCGTCACATTATTGATTTAATCTGGTACCACATAGAACATGGTTGCATCCAAAGTCCTGTAGTGGCACCAAGTCTTGTATAAAGGGGGTCAAATGAGGTATCTAAGACAAGGTTATGGTTTGCTGGTTATGATTATGCTGTCTATATGTGTATCAATTTTGTAGTTGAAGTTATGAATATTGGCTCTATACTGTCTGTATTTCAAACTTACGCTATGCTTTTGGGAAACTTCCCAGACAAGTTGGTGTTAGCTCTGCCTAGCCTGCTTGATGGCCCATTAAGGACCATCAGCTATAGAATTGACCCATTGAGAAAAGGCAAATACGCCTTGCAACTCAGCAAAGAATGCAGGGACTGGCCCATGTGACTCCAGACTCCATTTTGCTGTAATTTTCCACAGTAGGGACAAAGGGTGTTCTTACACCTGGAAAAGACTATAAAAAAGCTAATGCCTCTCCTCCATCTTGTCTTCAATCCTGCTTCTTACCTCTGGAGGGACATTGCTACAAACTGAAGCTCTGAACAAAGGACTGAGGACCCATCCCAGCTGGGGATGTATTCCAGAGACTTGATTTTGAACCTGTAGTTTATTTCATCACTGCTACAAGCCTGAACCAAGAACTTTGCCATTACTGTATGTAATTGATTCCATTTAACCAATTCTAGCTCTCATCTATATCTTTTTCCTTTTATGAATAAACCTTTAGATTCTAGATTCTAAAGGATTGGCAACAGCATGATTTGTGGGTAAGATCTGATTTGTATATTGACCTGGGTCTGGGGCTTGGTCCTATGGGATCAGGAGAACTTTTTTTTCTTTTATTGGGGTATTGGTTTTCATAACCATTTGTCCCCATAACGAGTGGCACTGGTGGTGATACTGGGAAACTGGAGTGTTTAAGGGAATTGCTTGTGTGACTTGTGGTTAGCCAGTGGGGTGAGACCAAAGTCTTCACTGTCTGGCTGGTTTGGTTTGCCTTAGAGGTGGAAAAACCCCAGCCTTGGGCTGTAACTGCCCTGTTTTAAGCAATTGGTCCTGAATTGGCACTCAGTTGGGTCCATTAAACAATGAAGGGATATTTTTGAGTGATGGGATTCCCAGCGGTGCACTAGTGAGAGTTGGTATATGGCCAGTTAGAGCTTTAGACAATCTGTATATCCAGTCACATACTGCCATATTCTTATGCACATGTACTTTGGCTTTTGATTCACATCAGCTGCACAGGCTTCAATTAAGTTATGTCATGGATGAATATGATACATGCAGGTATACCTTTTGCTAGATTAATCAAAAATGTGCCTGTGCACATATTTCAAGCTATTTTATCTTTTTCTCCCTTTTATAATCCTAAACCTACAGAGAGTCTATTGTAATATAAAATACTATGTTCCTTAACATCAAATAAACTATAAAGAAACACTAGTATACTTTGAATCAAAATAAATACCTATAGAGATTGACTGTAAGCCTGCATTCTACCATTTCAACTTAATATTCTAGCAACTTAAAGACAGGCCAGTTTTGGAATATAGAAAATGCTACTGCAAGGGAAAGGGTGTAGCTCACTATAGCCTGAAAATTAGATACAAAAATCAGAAGTCCTTGTAATCTTTGAGATTATCACTAATAAATTACCAGTTTGCCTGTCCAAGTGAATCTTGACTTGAGCAGCTGAATGATAGGCCTACAAAATGAATGGCTATTGAAATTCTATTGTCTCTCTCTCATGTGGTAATGAAATTAAAGTCCTGGGGAATCACAATTTGTGGACAACTCATATTTAAGCCTCGTGGCTCAACAATCTAGGACATTGCTGAAGAAATACATTATTGTATGCTCCACAATGGCCATTAGTCAAATAATAGACTGTCTTTCACTTTATTTCTATTCCCCAAGTAACATGCTATTAGGCAGTTTTACAAAGACAACTGTTATTAGAAGCAAAATCAAATTAAATTAAAACTGGGGGTTAAGTTGGGGCAGAAACTAACAAAGACTAGACCATAGGATCATGAAGGTTATCTATGAAAAGGAAGACTGCCAAAGCTGCCCAGTCCAATGAGAATGATAGTTCTCCTTCATGAGATTGTGCACATATACATTCCATTGCAGGTGTATACGCACCCAATGCACTCAAGTTGGAGACCTTTGCCAGCAGTACCACTAGGTGGTGCATTTGCTCCTGCTCTCTTTGTGCTCTCAGGTAAGGGCATAAAAGAAAAGGGTCTGCCACTTTCCTCTCCATTCCCTCACACCACTGTATGTAACATCCAAAGTTGCAGAGAAGGTGGGAGGGTTGTGGAATATATATGTACATGTCATATCTCAAAGAACATTTACTGTACAAGTAACTAACTATTTTTTTCTCTTGTGAGCAATTGTGTGCACAAAGGTTCCACAGCAGGTGACTCATCAGCAGTTCCCTTACAGGTAAAGAGACTTTGGATCTTCTGAACCAAGACTGTAACACCAACTCACCAAAGTTGGCATCACCACGAGAGACTCACATAGCATCATCTGTTTTACTGGAAAAACAATTTTAGATCCTTCTAAGGACAAATGTTCTGCTGTGTTTTGCAGCTCCTTTGGCATGCCAGAAGCTTGCAGGCAGGAAAAACACCTCATGGAAATCACAATGGCTATGGAAGATGAGGCTGTATCAGCAGCATCAATAGCTGCTTGAAAGGATGTTTGGGCCAAGAGACGTTCCTTTGAAACAAAAGCCAAAAACTGTTCCTTATAGTCCTCTGGCAACTTGTCAGCAAATTTAGAAATTGCAGAGAAATTAATAAAAGTTTATTTAAATAAGCCAGGCTGATAATTAGCCACTCTCATTTGAAGAGTAGTGGTGGCATAATTCTGGTCACATAAACCCAGTCTCTTAAATTCTTTATCCTTGGGAGTAGCTTTATGATAGGGTTGACAAGACCATTCATTAGTAGCTGTGACCACCAAGGAATCGGGAACTGGGTGACTAACAAAAAATAATCAAAATCTTGATGAGGAACTTGGTATTGTCTGCCCACTCACTTGGCCATAAGAGGTATACAGGCTGCAGCCTGCCAGAGGATGCATTACCTCACTCTTGAGCTCAACTTTGAGTCAGAAATCTCTCTCTTTGAGTCATGGGGGGGGGAATGAGGTACAAATAGGGATTTGTCCTTGATGTGGCCTTCACTAAGACAAATCAAGCTCTTGTGCCTACTTGTGACAGGGTTTACAGCCCTGCACATAGTACACTGCTTAAAACCTGGGGATTTTTTCATAATAAATCCTCCAGGTAACTACTAAAACTATACTACATTAAATAAACTAAGATATACACACTACAGAGGTTGAAATGCTGGCTAACCAAAACAAATGCTAGCTCCAAATCTTGCCACAGGTGGTGAGAAGGAACTGAGAGTGATGTGGTGGATACACCCCTTTTATGCCCTTCCCTGAGAGCATGACAAGAACAGGGTTTCTTTGTTAGTCCTTAACTGGAGTCAAACTGTCTTACTAAGGGTTCTTGAAATGACCTTGAATGTGTAAAATAAAATATAAGAGAAAGTTTTGCTGTCTCCTTGAAAGCTAGTGTCACATTTCCATATTTCCACAGAATGGGTAATTGTGAAGTCCTGGCTTCCATCTTGATGGTTTGTGAAGCTTTTAGGGTTCTGGTGGCATTCTTTTTTGCATAATTTCTGCCATATTACAGAGATGCTTTATGCAGCTCACAGTGCGAATCCCCACTACCCGAACAAATTTACTGCACAAACTTAACTAAATATTAGTGGAACTTTCCCTCTCTTCCAATTATTCTTCCAGTTAGTCAACGTGATTAGGAGTCTGCACTCTTTAGCTACGGCTAATCACCATAAATTTTGGTAGCATCATATTCTCAGCTGGTTTGTTGTTTTCTAACAACCTTTTATCATCTTCACTGCATAAAACCTGCACAGCCAAAACAAATAGTTTTTGTATTATCATTTTGTAAAATACAGTCTTAAAGCTGAAAGTGCCAGCTCTGTGTTTTAGTGATAAATTAGGCAGTGTGGTTTGCTTAGAAGGAAGGAAGGTTTTTCAAGCGGACATGAAAAGAAAACTAAAAGATAACAAAAATTACTTGAAACATTAAGTTTCTGGAACAACCATGCAAAATGTTGGCCTTGGCAGCAGATGCTGACCTTGTTGGGCGAAGCTAAGTGAGACTAGCTGAGTATCCATGGCAAGTGCACCTTGTTAACGCCATATTGGATATGGCCTTTCAGTCAGTGGAATCTAGGATCCTACGCTCAGCAGTCCTAGGATAGAAACCCTAAGAACAGCCAAGCTTGGAGAGAAGGTTAGGGCTGGAATTTGAATTAAACTTCTTAATACAGCCATATTCCAGTAGATGTTCAGATACCAAGTGATGGGTAAGTAGATAGATGGCAATGTGGTGATTTTTGACCATACATAAATCAACTGTGTTTTAGAGCAGGGTGGGAATGCCACCAGTTCACTGACAAGTTACAATATTTGGCATAGAATTGTATACACAAGTAAGTACTTGTATATGTAGAATGATTCTATGCCAATAGTATAACCTGTCTGTGAACTGGTAGCACTCCCTCTGTGTGAGTGTGAGATATCTCTTTCTCTAATGGTCTCTCTCACACAGACACACACAATGACCGTACACTAGATATCAGAATTTCGCAATCTCAATCCGCAGGAGTACAGATAACATTTAGCGTGCTGGCTAATGCGGTTATGTTATAGGCATCCATTGTGTACATTGTTTTTAAGCTGAAGTAAAGCCAGTTTGGAAAGTCTATTCCTTCTCATCAAGCATTTCTAAAAAACATAATATTTTTGGAGTCCTTCAAAAACAAGACTTCCATATCACGATTACTTCCTGCTGGTAACGAGGTAGTTATTACAAGAGCATCAAGGATGATACAAAATAAGCATTCATATTGCTAGCTACATGAAGAAATTGGAAATGTAGGACAATCTATTGCCCTCAATCCTTCCTAGTGTGCCACTCCCACTAATGTCAATGGCAGTCTTTAAATTTTAAAATTAAAGTGTAATAAAAATATGTTTCAAATTAATTTTGCATAAAAGTCAAAGGTTTGCGTTAGCACTTGGATTTACCACAGTGGCAAAGCAATGAACCACAACTATATACAGGGTGGTGTCCTATGTGAAAAACAAGGGGAGAAGGTGTTTATAGTGAGAATCCTGCTTCAAAAGGGATGCCTTTCAAACCAAATCTAATAATTAAAACAGGAAAGTGAAAGAAAATGACACTGCCATCAATCTCAGCATTTCAATCCAATATTTTATGGTAAGGTTAACTCTGCAGTATAGATAAAAATGGATAATATAAATTAGTTTGTGAAAAATTAGTTAAGTCCTGTGGTACAATTTATTCATACATGCTGTGTGAATTGCAGAAACTTCTTGGCAGTCCTCATACACTATCTGCCAAGTAGGACAGATTTCCAATATGAATGGCATGGATAATGAAATCAATGGAAATCCAGCACACACTAGTCAGTAAAAATAGTTTCTTGCGCTGTTGCTGAATACACATGCTGGATCCCAATGCTCTGTGTTCCTATGTGAGGCTGTTTCTAATGGGTGCAATATGTACAGGAATGGGTACAGTTGTGTATAGATCAGTTGTGTATAGATGTGCACACTGTTTACATGTTGGTAGAAAACCGCAACATTTAGGTTTAATTTTGTTTGTGCATGCCTGTCAATGCTGCCATATGACCAAAAAGCCAGCTCCTGACTGCTGTAATGAAGGCAAGAGAGTAAAGGCTACTCCCTTCACCTGATGTTCTTAACCTTCATCTCTATAGTACTCACCCACATAACCACGGATGGTTTACAGAAGGGGAAGGGGCAAAGAGAAGAGGACATTGAATAGGGATCAAAGGAAGGACCTCAGTAAACACACAGAAATATCACTTTTAAATGCTGAATGAAATGTCTCTCTCATTTAACCTGTCTGGACTTCATTTCCCGGTCTGTAAAATGGGAATAATAATGCTTCCCTAGTTCACAAGGGGATAGTGAGGATGAATACATTAAAACATTGTGAAGTGCTTTGAGGTATACTGATGAAAAGCGTGATGTAAGAAATTGGCATTTTCTAGTGAATGCTATAATTTGTGGATTATTGAAGCAGTGCTGCGATGTTACATATCCTCTTAGAGGCTTTTATTGTATTATAATCTACTCTTCTTATTACGTTACTACTACTGGCGACCACCTGCTTTCTCTCAAAAGTTAATAAAAATTGAACACATTTCATTTTCATATTAAAAATACCTTTCAAGGAAAAGACAACTTTTCAAGCTTTATAAAAACATGCTACAGTATTCTATGGTGAGAGTTCATACCCTGCCATCCTACAGCAATGATGCTGCCATGTTTGGGGCTATTACTCTAGAATACCGGCGAGCTTTTTTAAGGACAGGATGGCTAAATGAGCTTTATTTTGACACTCTCATTACCTTGTTCTAACATGGCACACACTTCAATCCAGCATTTCAAAAGCAGAAAACCATCACCATGGTGTACCTGTGAATGAGGCAAGCATATTAGGTTGTTAAGGTGAGCACATGGTTTTGGGGGAACTTGGGGCTGGTAGTGTGTTGGGGTCACTTCACTGGTTATAACCAAGGAAACTAGAGTGGGGCTGTTGGACATAGACAGGCTGCTGAACCAGAGCTATCTAGGACACAGACACTCCAGAAAATTCAAAGTGACCTTGACAAATTGTAGAACTGGTCTGAATTTAACAAGATGAAATTCAATAAAGAAAAGTACGAAGTACTACACTTTGGAAGGAAAAAAAATCAAATATATTAAGGGCTGCTATAAAGAGGACTGTGATCAATTGGTCTCCATATCCACTGAAGGTGGGACAAGAAGTAATGGGTTTAATCTGCAATAAGGGAGATTTAGGTTAGATATTAGGAAAAACTTTCTAACTACAAAAGTAGTTAAACTCTGGATTAGGCTTCTAAGGGAGGTTGTGGAATACCCATCTTGGGAGGATTTTTAAGAACAGGTTGGACAAACACCTGCCAGGAATGGTCTAGGTTTACTTGAGCCTGCCTCAGCATAAGGGACTGGACTTGCTGATTTCTGGAGGTCTCTTCCAGCCCTATTTTTTATGATCCTGTGCTGATCCTACAGCAACCTTTCAAGTTCCTGAGCCTTTTTCCCTTATGTTTAGAAGCTGTTTAATATTTGCTTAACCTCACAATGCATTAAAATAATAGAAAACAACAAAGAAAAGAGATAACAGCATTCATCATTCATTGTTCTTATAATATCCTTTATGCTCCAGTGCCTATATCTGTTTGACTCAATATACAGGGATCAACAATTCATGAAAACTCTTTTCAGTACCTACTTATAAAATGGTTGGCAAAAATCAACAATTTCAGAGCAAAATATCCTAAAGGGAAGATACTTGTGCATGACATGGGAAACGTTTCTATGTACCTGACTGCATCTTTTCATATTGCAGCATCAGCATTTGTTTAAGTGGCATTCAATTCTGTCAGCCTTACTTATGCAGTAGTACCTTACCTTACTCTGCATGTATTCCCATTTACTTCAATGGGTTACACAAAAAGTACAATGTTATTCAATATATGAGTAAGACTGCAGAAATGCACCTCAGAATGATCACACCAATTTAAAAATTACTCCATGGTTAAGCTTTGTATCTTGTCAAAGCAAGCATGAGACATTTTGAATGCTACTAGAACAACAAGGGGCAGAGTTAATTTCATAAGTGTGCATATGTTGGACAGTTTCTTGCCTAAGATGAAAAAAATATAGGCCAGCATCTGAACATAAGTGTCATGCTCCCAACCTAGTGTGTGTGGGGGCTGGGGGAAGGAGGGTCTTAAGTCAGGTTTATTTAGGTAGTTAGTTAGGCTTTACCCTGTCGCTCCTGACAATTCCTGACATCGCTTGCCCGCGCCACTTCCCGCCACCCCCATTGGACTGGGACGGTGAACCGCGGCCAGTGGGGGCCGCGATCGGCCGAACCTGCCCCGTCAGCAGGTAAATAAAACTGGCCCGGCCCGCCAGGGTGCTTACCCAGCCGCGTGCTGAACGTTGCCGACCCCTGCTCTAGACCATTCCTGACAGGCATTTGTCTAACCTGCTCTTAAAAATCTTCAACGGCGGAGATTCCACAACCTCCCTAGGCAATTTATTCCAGTGCTTAACCACCCTTACAGTTAGAAAGATTTTCCTAATGCCCAACTTTGCTGCAAGTCCATTGCTTCTTGTCCTATCCTCAGAAGTTAAGAAAAACAAATATTTTTAAGAAAATATTTTTCTTCCTCCTCCTTGTAACAACCTTTTACATACTTGAAAACTGTTATGTCCCCTCTTAGTCTTCTCATTTCCAGACTAAACAAACCTTTTTTTTCCCCCAATCTTCTCTCATAGGTCATGTTTTCTAGACCTTTAATCATTTTTGCTGCTTTTTTCTGGACTCTCTCCAATTTGTTCACATCCTTCCTGAAATGTGGCGCCCAGAACTGGACATAATACTCCAGTTGAGGCCTAATCAGCGCAGAGTAGAGCAAAAGAATTACTTCTCATGTCTTGCTTACAACACTCTTGCTAATACATCACAGAATGATGTTCGCTTTTTTTGCAACAGTGTTACACTGTTGACTCATACTTAGTTTGTGGTCCACTATGACCCCCAGATCCCTTTCCACAGTACTCCTTCCTAGGCAGTCATTGCCCATTTTGTATGTGTGCAACTGATGGTTCCTTCCTAAATGGAGTACTTTGCATTTGTCCTTATTGAATTTCATACTATTACTTCAGAACATTTCTCCAGTTTGTCCAGATCATTTTGAATTTTAATCCTATTCGCCAAAGGACTTGCAACCCCTCCCAGCTTGGTATCATCCGCAAACTTTATAAGTGTACAATGCATGCCATTACTTAAATAACTGATGAAGATATTGAATAGAACTGGACCCAGAACTGATCCCTACAAAACCCCACTTGTTATGCCCTTCCAGCATGACTGTTCCCAAAGAGTAGTTATCAGTAGTTCACAGTTTTCCAGCCAGTTTTGCACCCACCTTCTAGTAGCTCCATCTAGGTTGCATTTCCTTAGTTTGTTTATGAGAAGGTCATGCGAGACAGTATCAAAAGCATTACTAAAGTCAAGATATACCACATCTACCATTTCTCCCCTATCCACAAGGCTTGTTACCCTGACAAAGAAAGTTATCAGGTTGATTTGACATGATTTGTTCTTGACAAATCCATGTTGACTGTTACTTATCACCTTATTATCTTCTAGATGTTTGCAAATTAATTGCTTAATTATTTTCTCCATTATCTTTCTGGGTACAGAAATTAAGCTGACTGGTCTGTAATTCCCTGGGTTGCCTTATTTCCCTTTTTATAGATTGGTACTATATTTGCCCTTTTCCAGCCTTCTGGAATCTCTCCCGTCTTCCATGACTTTTCAAAAATAGTCGCTAATGGCTCAGATATCTCCTCAGTCAGCTCCTTAAGTATTCTAGGATGCATTTCATCAGGCCTTGGTGAATTGAAGACATCTAATTTGTCCAAGTAATTTTTACCTTGTTCTTTCCCTACTTTAGCCTCTTCTGATCCTACCTAATTTTCATTGGCATTCACTATGTTAGACGTCCAATCACCACCAACCTTCTTGGTGAAAACCGAAACAAAGAAGTCATTAAGCATCTCTGCCTTTTTCACGTTTTCTGATATTATTTTTCCCCCTCATTGAGTAACGGGCCCACCCTGTCCTTGGTCTTCCTCTTGCTTCTAATGTATTTGTAGAATGTTTTCTTGTTACCCTTTATGTCTCTAGCTAGTTTGATCTCATTTTATGCCTTGGCCTTTCTAATTTTGTCCCTACATAATTATGTTATTTGTTTATATTCATCCTTTGTCATTTGACCTAGTTTCCAGTTTTTGTAGGGCTCTTTTTTGATTTTTGGATCATTGAAGATCTCCTGGTTAAGCCAGGACGGTCTCTTCCCATATTTCCCATCTTTCCTACACAGTGGGGTAGTTTGCTCTTTTGCCCTTAATAATCTCTCTTTAAAAAACTGCCAACTGTCTTCTACTGTTTTTCCCCTTAGACTTGCTTCCCATGGGATCTTACCTACCAACTCCCTGTGTTTGCTAAAGTCTGCCTTCTTGAAATCCATTGTCTTTATTTTGCTGTTCTCCCTCCTACCCTTCCTTAGAAGCATGAACTTTATCATTTCATGATCACTTTCACTCAAGCTGCCTTCTACTTTCAAATTCTCAACCAGTTCCTCCCTATTTATCACAATCAAATCTAGAACAGTCTCTCCCCTAGTAGCCGTCTCTACCTTCTGAAATAAAAAATTGTCTCCAACACATTCCAAGAACTTGTTGGATAATCCGTGCCCTGCTGTATTATTTATCCAACATATGTCTGAGTAGTTGAAATCCCCCATCACCACCAAGTCCTGTGCTTTGAATGATTTTGTTAGTTGTTTAAAAAAAGCCTCATCCACCTCTTCTTCCTGATTAGGTGGTCTGTAGTAGACCCCTAGTATGACATGACCCTTGTTTTCACCCCTTTTATCCTTACCCAGAGACTTTCAACAAGTCTGTCTCCTATTTCCATCTCAACCTCAGTCCAAGTGTATACATTTTTTAATATATAAGGCAACACCTTCTCTCTTTTTCCGTACCTGTCCTTCCTAAGCAAGCTGTCCCCTTCTATACCATATCCCACCAAGTATGTGATGCCAACTGTCTCATAGTTGTATTTATTTAATAGCATTTCAAATTCTTCCTGCTTATTCCCCATACTTCTTGCATTAGAATACAGACATCTAAGATACTGATTTGATTCCCCCCCACCCAGTTCTGTCTCGTCTTGTCCCTCTTCTATCCCTGTCATAACAGCCCATGCTTCCCACAAATTCCAAACCTTCTCCCAGGTCTCCATGTTCTTGACTTACCTGTGGGCTTTGGTCACCTGCCCCCTTCAAATCTAGTTTAAAGCCCTCCTCACTAGATTAGCCAGATATATTTTAAGTATATTTTCTGCCTCTTGCTTTTTTTAAGCATTGCTACATCCCATTCTACATTTTCTCATCCACCTTTGTTGTTCCTAACATCCTGGTCTCTACACTATTCTTTTTTTGCTCCATTTTTTTCCTCCTCTCCTAAGCACAAGAGCTACCAGAGTCCTTCACAATGGAGTGGAAATTAAGATATGGGTGAAATCACTGTATGTAAATTAATTAACTATTCCTAATACACTTTTCTCGTAGTTTGTAGTAACTATGGGGCTGATTTTTCTTTCACTTGCATCAATACAAATCAAGAGTGACCTTTCTGAAGTCAGTGGAGCTACCTGATGAAGGGGGAAGAGAATCAGGCCCTGTATTAAATTTGTTTGAGATTTCTGTGGTCACATATGTTCTAAAAACTAACTGAATTTGGGTTCCTTAAGCACATAAGAGACTGAGCCTTTGTATTTGTATTTTGATCAAATAAAATAACGCTACTGAAATGAATCTCCGAAGGCTGGGGTCCCCAACGCGGTGCCCGCGGGTGCCATGGCGCCCACCGGGGCATTTAAGTGCACCCGCCTGCTGGCTGGCAGATGAGCATCTGCCGAAATGCTGACGACAAGCAGCATCATCCAGTGGCATCTCCACCAAAATGCCGCCGAAAATCGGCGGCATTTCGGCAGCAACGCCTCTGGATGACGCTGATTGTTGGCGGCATTTTGGCAGTGACGCCTATTGACATTGCCACTTGTCGGCAGCATTTCAGCAGATGCTCGTCCGCTGCCACGGTCCTCCGTGGCTCGTCGCCCGGCACCCGCCAGACAAAAAGCGTTGGGGACCATGGTCTTAAGGTAAAACAAGAAAACAAAAATTAAATTGGAAACAGAACAAATCTCAGTCTAACATAGGGTGCAACAATGGAAGAAGTTATACAAATATTTCTCAGATGCTTTCTTTAAGAGCTATTCAAGTATTTTATGCAAAGTGGAATAGCTTCAACAGGAGAGTGAGAGACCCTCACCCCAGCATATGCTGTAGCCCAATGATTTGGGTGCTCATTTGCAATGTGGGAGAGCAAAATTCAAATCCCTACTCTAAATCAGAGACATTGTGGACTTTAACCAAAGACTCCTACAACCCAGGTGACGGCCCTAAACCACTGGGCAATAAGATATAATGGCAGCACCTTGATTTTTGTGACTGGTGCCTAAGTCCTATTGTGAATCTACCCTGAAAATTTTGATTTTGTCTGAATTACTTGGCGAATTCATGAATAGTTTTGATCACCCGGAAAACTGCATTTTTCAGCAAATAAACCATTTATTTGAAAATAAATTTACGCAGCTCTGAAAATTTACACACATATTTCAGCCTTTACCAGATTGGTTCCTAAATAGTTTTGTGCTAACAAACAGGCTCTTCAACTGCTTTTCCATTGAAACCTCACTGGCCTTTGACTTCACCGCTATATCATTATCTGTCCTCCCAGACTACCAACCACCACAAAAGCCAACCCAAGGTCTTTGGAGCAGCTCATGTCTCACCCAACAAAGACATATGTTGTTCCTTCCCTCACCTTATTAAGAGATTGACTTATAGGAATTAATACTGGGTACTCATTGATGTGAAAACTTTGAACACCTTTTCCTATTGGTGGGCAATTATCACATGATGGCCAGGAGAAAGCTTAAAGCTTCCAGCCCAGGCTTAACAGCACATGGAGGAGGGCAAGTCATGAGGAGAATACTCTGGAGGCAATGTAAATTTGTAACAAGCATTCAAGTTTTGGAGACTTTTACCACTATTCCATTTGCTACTGAGTAGGGCATAGGCGTCGACTCCATGGGTGCTCTGGGTGCTTAGTGGCCCTGCAGATCAGCTCCTGCCCCTCCCTCCCAGCACCTCCCAGCCTCCATAATCAGCTGTTCCACGGCATACAGGAGACGCTGGGGAGGAGGGGAAGATCAGGGATGGGGTGTGCTCAGGGGAGGGGGCAGAACTGGGTGGGAAGAGGTGGGTGGGATGGGGGCTTGGGAGAAAGGGTGGAATGAGCGTGAAAGGAGGTGGGCAGGGGTGGGGATTTGGGGGAAGGGGTCTGGTGGGGGAAGGGTCTGGGGCAGAGTAGGGGGTTGAGTACCCCTGGGGCCTGGAGGAAGCCAGCACCTGTGGAGCAGGGGATATAATCCAGTCTTGCACCGAAACATCTCCCTGGGCTAATAAAATGTGTTAGTAGGAGTCCCTGATAATTGTCTGAAATACTAGTGTGCTAATTAGGCAACCAACCCAGAGCGTGCAACAAATATGACTTGTTTCATAGCTCTACACTAGTGACCCTATACATTTATTATTCGTTTCCTACTCATTCATTTTAATTCACACTTTTTATATCCATGCCTATCCTACCCTCTAGTTGTCTGTGATAAAAATGTACATAATACAAAAGACACATAGATCCAGTGACTAACACACTCCCCCCAACACACACATACATTTCAAATACGGCATACATTTTAGATAGTCCTGACTGGGGAAGGTGTGATTGTGTTTTCGATTTTACTCTTTGGCAGGTAATGGGAGGAATTTGGGCGTTTAAAGCAAAAGTCTTTTATGGAAGAACCAAGCACACAGCAATAGACTATCCTACAATCAGAGATCCATACTGGTAAATAAATACTGGAGAGAATGTAGTATTATATCATGCAGTCTGGAAACTTTCTTCATCATGATGATTAGAAGTGGGCCTAAAACCCAAAATTAAGACAGTTTGATGGTGGTTATATAGGGTTTGGTTTAGTTAATTTGGTTTGGTTAGGTTAATCAGCAATAAGGTTGGAAGCTGGATTCAGGTTGGGAACCTTCACAAAGTCTGAAAATATTTAATCCCAAGGGTTTAGTTTCCAGCCCATCTCTAATTCATGTCCCTTTTTCAAACTCCAAATCCACTCCATGCTTATAACATGCCAGTCGATAGCTTCATCATTTCTCCTGAGAGAGAACCTAAGAAGAACCTAAGTGCCACATCCAACCCTCCTTCCACCCACCCCAGGCAAACTGAATTAGCTCATAGTGTGAGATAAAAACCAGGCCTATAACGTGCCAGCCAGTAACTTCAGTTTGTCATTGTCATTGACTTCATTATGAGAAAAAGTGTGGACAGCAACACAAGCATCACATAGCTCAACAACAGCACACTAGGAGATCTAGATTTTGTTGATGACATCACTAAGGGACAGCTCAATCAACATGCAAGCAAACACCAGAAGACTGTGTAACATAGCAAGAGAGAGGGTGTTAATCAATTATGAAAAAAATATCTAACGAGGACCCCAGCAACTCCCAATTCAATCATTGCAAAACAGTACAAGAAGTGAGTAAATTCACATACCTTCTCAGGAATGTGGAAGCCAGCGAGGATATCCAGAAGCATATGTCAGTAATTCCTGACAGCTACATTAGGCAGCTTCAGCAAGATTTGGTTGTGGAAAACCTACAATTTAAAGACCAAATTATTAATCTTCAACTCAAATATCTTAACAGATGGACTTGAAAGTTGGAAATCCACAAAAGGTACACACAGATGTCTAAATGCCTTTGAAAGAAAATGCCATAGAAAAAATACTAGGTATTCAATGCATGAATTTACAAGAAATGCTGAATTTGACAAAGAATTTAACTCCTCCTTCTCTCCATTGGGCCACTGGGCAGCTGGAGAAGCACACAAAAGGACCCCTCCTTCAGACACTACTCCAAGAATGAAAATTCATGGGACTCAACAAATAGAAGATATGCACAGAGTGACACAGTATAAACAGGGATAGTGGTGTTCCCTACGCAACATCTGATGGCATGGGGAAACTTCAGATTCAGAATAGCATCAGTCATTTCCCCTGTGGGAGAGCCTCAGAAATGAAGTGCCATATCAGAGCCTATCAGATGTTGTCACTGCAAGACCTAACAATTTCATACTAATTAAAGTATCATTTAGTTCCATCAGACTCCATTCCAAAAAAAAGGTAAATCATGAAGGATGTTATACTGCATACATGCTGGCCATAATTTCTACTACAGTTTTGAATATAATACTCGCAAAAAAGACCTTCAGCTTTTTCTACAAGCCTACACGATATGTTTCAGAGCACCTGCAATTGCTTGGCATTTCCAGCATTTATCAAATGCTGAGGATAAGTCTGATGTGTGCTGTAATTCATAATTCGTTTTATTTCACTATTTCATAGGATTTTCTCCTGTGCTTCCTAGTCAGGTTTGCCACTAATCTGCATATCAAAAGTATTTCAGTATATTTATAGCAATAGACTTTAAACACTCAAAAAGTATTAGCATGTTGGCATTAATATAATCAATTTTTTCTGGCATTTCCCCTTCTCTCTCCTCCCAACCCATTCATTTTACTCACATAGACAAAAATACATATGTAGGTTTGGCTGCTAATTTTTTTCCATCTCTGAATACATATTAGGCATCCATATATAAAATGTCTATCTTGCTTTTGTCTTCCTTACCTCACCCTAATCTGATGAGTGAATTTTTCCTTGACATTACCACCACCATAAAGTTGCATGAAAATTTAATTACAAAAACATGCACACATTCTTATCTGTAGTGTTATAAACAATTGCAACAAAAATCTGTGTTGATTTTTCAATTTGTCATGGAAAAAGAAAAATATAAAAAAAAGTTTTAGATTATCTAGTATAAGTAGTCTTTAGACATTTTAAAACAAGTGTTTCATTCAAATTGCACCCATTTTGGAAATACACATTTCCAAAAAGTTGATCTTGCAGATAGTGATTCCTCCATCTTTCTCATGCTGCCTGTATTGTATTTATCAGGCAGACGCTATTCTCTACATACACAATACTGCTTTCCCAAACTTTTGAAGTATGTATCATGATGTGATATCCTCAGTGCTCAGTTCCCATTTCAATACCTAAATAAAGTTGCCAGATTTTTCAAAAGATGCCTGAAATCTTTCATGAAACTCTGCCCATAACCTTTCTAAAGTCTATTGGAAATGAGAAATACAACTTAAACTGGATCATATTGCTGAGAATAAGTTCATTTTGCAGCAAGCCTTCATCATCTGTGAAACTAAATACACTCAATAGTATACATACCAAGAAGGTAAATTACAAATAATCCTATGGTGGAGTGAACAGTTTCACATGTTCCCTCTTGTTCCATTCAGAAGCTTAGTCAGTGTAATTGCTTTTCTATAAAGGAGACGTGGGGTAGCTCGCACACTGGAAAAGTCAATGTTTAGAAATCAACACTACCTTTTTAACAATCAGTCTTTGCCTTTTGTAAATTATAATGAACATATGCAGAATTCTTTTCAGGGGGCACAAAAACTCACTACGTATATTACATTGACTTTTAAAGTTCTGTAACACCATACACCCACTGTGCATCTGTCTTCCACTGATGCATCTCTTCTGTCACCCAGGGACTTTCTAGACTCAAGCAAGTAGAGCAGGCATTAACTTTATATCAAGTTTAAATGCTTTTCATCCAATTCATGAGGAAATTCAGTGTTACAGTTGCAAAAAGTAACTGCAAATTGACCCCATTGCACATATATTGACATATTTAAGTGTGCAAGACTATTATTCACAATACTGCCCGACACCAAAGTCTAGCTCTTCTGAATTTTTGTAATAATTTCAAACACTGCATTAACTGGTGTGGTTTTCTTGTTTGTTTTTTGTTTTTTTTCTCCCAATGGTGTTATAAGCAGTCCAAGAGGTCAGGTTAGCTTTAGGTTCAAAAAGAGATTTTTTTCCCCTTCTTCTTTTTAAAGATGGGTGGGGTCAGAGGTAGAGAAAAATGGCTAGACACAGATAGAGAAGCCATAAATTACCCATATCTAGCTTCTACTTACAAAATGTAGTAAATCTTTTTAAGACAGATACAAATAGCAAGAACAGCACCATCCAAGTCTATTTATATGAACAACAGCTAAGATCTCCTCCTCTGAACAAATTTTACTCTTTATAATCCCCACACTGCTGCTCAGTCTGGTTCAATCATGTTTGAAACCAAATTTACATTCAATTACAAAACTGGGTGTGCTCTCTATTGGTCATGCTGCCTTTCAGATTCAGGGATTATGCAAATAGGTTGTCTGCACTCTGGACTGACACTAGAAGGTGTCAAGTTGTCTTGCCCAACAAAAGGGACTCAGTTAATTGCCTGCATTTCCCCATCAAAAAAAAAATCAAAGGCATCCTCCCTTATCCTATCTTAAGGTGTCCTTAAGCAGGTACCAATTAAACATAACTTGTTAGTGAAGAAGTTTCCTTGTTCTGTCAGTGAACTTGGGCTCTGGACCATCTCCAGAAACTAAGAGGTATATTTCCATCATATGAAACCTGCTAGAAAAAGCATTTAAAAGTTTTATATTATTTGCCAACATACTAAAAATAAACATTTCCCAGGATCTGGTTAATGTTTTACAGTGCTAATGACTTTCACATTTATTGATTGGAAAACAATTAATGATATTGACAGACCATTCAGCATAACTGCCCTTTTCCCATCCCAAAATATTTCTTCACCTACATTACCTCACTAATTTAAAAGCTGGTCATTTTCTACTAGGTACAAAATGGTCATGGTTGAATGAGAGATTGAAATCGAAAAGGAATGAAGAAGCACCCTGAATAATCAAGTGTCAGCATTTTCACTTTCTGCCTGGATATCTTTAAATGACTCGTGAACCTTGTAACTGGAGTTCAGTAGTATATAAAATGTAGGTCAAATTCTTCCCTCAGGCACACCCATACAGTTGGGAGAATGTTGCCCTAGTTTAAACAACAAATAATTGCCTGTTAGTTCATCCCAATTAAGCAGGTCATCAAGTGTTCAGAAGTTGCAATATGCACACAATAGATTTCATTAGCATTGCAGAAGGCACATTTGGTGTTCCAGGCCTTTGATCAGAGCTGTTTGAGCATTAGAGTATGGAATCTGGGCACCTATTGTGATTTAGGCAACCAAATATGAAAACATAACCCCAAAAAGGCATCTGCTTACACAGAAGAGATTTTTAACAGAACCAGTTTATAAGTAATGCACGTTCACTATTCTGGAAGTGCAACTTGCTCAGTGCAATATACTGAACCAATCTGGACTTTCACTATAGCCTACTTCACTGTAAGCAGAATTCACTGTATTTGTTACCAGAAACTATCATTTTACATCCCTAATTAATCATAAGCTTTTAATAGATATGTACAAATATTCACCCTTTAATGTTTCACCAGATGCTGCAGACCAGAAAAAGCACCATACTAATGAGAGATTTGCTACAGTAGCACTTCCTTGAAAAGCTTTGGCAAAGTAACAGTATCAGCAGTGAGTACTATGATATTTAAATATGCCGGAAATCTGTGGAAAACAAATGTTATCAAAGATTGAAACAAGCAGACACCACATAATAGGGCATAATTTCAACATTTGTCTATATTGATGAAGATGTTCCATAGACAGTAAAGAAACTGTTTATATGCTAGACATACTGCAGGACAACTTGTACTTGAATTCATCTATACGTACATATCACGTGCACACACACACGACATCTTGCCCTAATTATATTAATCAGGAATCTCAATCAAATCTAGAGCCCAACTGTGACCAACTATATCAACAATTACAATCAAAAGAGTAGGTCTACACTGCACACTCATAGTGACAGTGAGTACAGACGCTGTATGCCCAACCCTGCAGAGTATAAATAGCTGTGTAGCTGCTAAGGCGCTGCTTAGGCAAGTCAAGGCATGTCTGAACCCTGTGGGTATGTACCCTACATGGCTCTCTGCACACCCAAGCACAGCTTCCCACATCTATACTATTTTTAGCAATGTAAGGTCCTGCTGCCAGGGAAAGGCTCCAGCAGCAGGGAAAGGCTCAGCACTTCCTCACTGTCTCTGCCTGCAAGAGTTTTTCATTGCTATGTGTCACTATACACTGCAGAGAGGATGCAGCCTGCTCTGCACTGCAGCATGTATTTACACATACCCTACATGCCACCGCCAGTGTAAACAAGGCCCAAGAATTTTGTCTTTTGTTTCCAATGGACAGCATGGTAAATGGAGTCTGGGAAAAGGGGGGAAAGGAGACAAGCGGCAACAAAACAATTAGAAAATTCTGAGGCATGTCAGTGTCAGGACAATGCCGGGAAGGATACTCTGACAAAACGTAGAACCATAAAGGAAATTTTAGCATCATTATTTAAAGATGATTTTGTAATAAAAACAGTCTTTGGAATAGAGTCTTTGAAGGTCGGTTACAGAATCATTACTGGAAACTTCTAAGACAGGCTAGAACAATAACACTCCTGAGTATTTGAGTGCCTATTCTCAAGTGAAAACTAAAATATGGCATCATTAGCTTTAAGAAAATTCACAGCCAAAACCATAAAACCCTCTCATCAGTACCCAGCAACTCAGCCCCATTTTAATCAGGAAAAAAAAAAACACTTTTAGGTTTCAGATTTTATCATGGAGGTTTCACACAGATGTAGTCATGGATACAACAAATGTTGTTTCTGGAACAGCCATATGTGTATGTTGACTATTCTCTATTCCACCTTTTTACAATGCAGTTCTTCGAAGTATACAGCAACAAGGTGATCAAACTACTGAATCAGTCTCCCAAATAATGCTAATATCATTATGAAGTGCTGGAAAAGCAGCAACATAATAGCAATGCTATTCTGCTATTCACAGCAGAGAAACGAAGATTGTAACCTGGAGCAATTAATCAACAAGAAAAAGCAAATGAAATGGTCTGCTAAACCTAACATTTACCTCTTTCATCAATAGGACATCAATGAAATTAACCTCAGACTGAATAGTGACCAAAAAGTCATCATTATCTGATGGCTGTTCCATGGCTGAGAGTTGTGACTTGGTACTACTGATCCCGCAAGTTTGGTATCCACACATCACAAATGTGCACCATCAGTAACCTCATTAACTAGTATTCTTATTGGCGGACTCAGGAAAGAGCTCTGGACTGAATGGACATGGATCTTCAACTATCCTCTCACATCTGGAAGTAGCCCCACTAGCCCATTACTGAAGCACACTGTACAAGGTTGTGAGGCAGAACCTACCACTGCCACATGCAATGGTGTACAGGTTCTATGGATAAACGGAGACTTCAGTTTCCAGCACTATCCGATTCAGTACTTTTCATAAGTACAATCATCTATCTAAGAAATAAATAAATACAAGTAAATTTACTTACATGATTTAAAAATGTATTGCTAACAGAATGTCACAGGCAAAACTAACCCTTTAAAACAATAGCTGACATGAAATAACCATAAAAAAAATCAGGATAATAAAATTTACTGGGTGAAGTTCAACACTGACAAAGTTTCGGTAAAATTACTCCATGGATGAACACTGCCTCTTGTGTGTAGCTAAAAATCTTCTTGCATATCTCAAGACAAGGGAGAACAACATTTTTGTTAGAGGCAAGAGCGTATAAACAAAATATCATCATTTTGCTCAGTAGTTATGTGCTAATGTTTCCAAACTTTATCCAGATGCAAAACGCTTTTGGAAAATCATGCAAACAAACTTCCCATTGGAACCAGCATGAGAAAAATTGACTGAAAAGAAACCAGGCCTATACACCCTATCAAAATTCATGTCCAGTAACAACAAAGATGGCCAATTCCCCACAATTTACACAAATCACTCCCTTAGAGGGTCTGCAGCTAGTCTACCATATGAAAATGGTATTGAAACAAGACATATTGTGAAAGTCATGAAAATGAATCCAGCACAAATAGTTTTATTACAAGAATAAATTTACAACCAAGACAATGTTTCAATAACATAACTGGAGCGAAGGACAAAAGCTGAAACAAAGGAACTGATTTATGCTTCATCCCCAACCTGTCCTGAAAACAAAATGCACCTATATATATTAAATCTCAAACATGAATGCCTGCATGAAATGAAATCAAAACAGCCAACGTACATTTTTTCTACCCAATTGCTTTAAAAGTAGCTGATCAGAACCCCATTGTCTGATTCTCAGTGCAACCTACTCTGTGCGGTCACTGAAGTGAACTAAACTGAGCTGCAAACCACTTTGCATAATGAATTACCTAAATATGAGATAAATATCTCAACTGATGATATTTTCAAATAAAACACCTACTGTTTCAATGCATTTTCTCTTTAATCTTGTGGTATAACAAGAATAAATATTCATATTGCTGGAACATGCCCACCATAAACAGCTTTTGAGGTTATCAAATGCCGCCGCTGCACCTGAGCATTCCATTTCCCTGAAAACATTTTTTACTTTTGCATTCTCAAACACAAAGAGTATTATTATTCGTGATTTTATAACTCCAAGGACTGTTAGGTGCTTCAAGTAACACAGAGAAACCACCCACACGATTCTCTCTGCGGGACTGGAGCCTAAATTATACATGCAAAATGATAAGTAAGGATGATAGACAATGAGGATAGAGATGGGGATTTAATCTTAGCACATTCAGTAGCTCTCACTGAGAATCAGATACTAATATCTTCATTCCATGTGCAGAACTGTCATTAGAGTCAATGGGTTTGCATAAAGATGAAGAGCAGATTATGACTTTGTGGGTTGATTTAACTTTATGATGGAATCTACAGCTGGAAAAACACTACTAATTATACTTGATCTGAGTCAGGGCTGGCTCCAGGCACCAGCTGAGCAAGCTGGCGCTTGGGGCGGCAGATTGATGGAGGCGGCATTCTGCCCAATCCTAGGGCGGCACGGCCGCTTTTGTTGTTGTTGTTCCGCTCCGGCCGTCCTGTAGGGGGTGGTGGCGCAGAGAACCAGAGCACCCTGCAGGGCAGTCCTCTTCCTTCCCTCCCTGCCGACTGGAGCGGAGCCCTCGCAGCAGGTGGCGACGCAGCAGGAGGGTCCGCATGGCAGCACCCCTGCTGTAGCCCTGGCCGCCCACTTCTCTCTTTCTCCCGCTGGTCCCCCTGGACCCGTGCTCCGTTTTTTGTTTTGTTTTTTTTTTTTTGCTTGGGGCGGCCAAAAAGCCAGAGCCGGCCCTGATCTGAGTCTAGAACGAACTAGCATTCCATGCAATTTAATGACTTTAGAAGTCATCGACTTAAACACTTTAGTTACAGTGTAATTAAATACACTTATTACAAACCACAAAAAATTATCCTTGAAATGACTTCAGAATCCTTTTTTCATATAGAATTTTAACATTTATGTAAATGGGTCCAATTCTCCATTGCCTTGATCTTGTATAGTTATTTACACCTGGGCAAAGTGGGCATAAAACAATGCCTAATTCACCCTAATTCAGTAGCATTTTACACCCACATTTCACAGGTGTAAAATAACGAGGCAATAGAGAAACAAGCTTGATGGCTAATCATGGGAAGATGAAGACAAATTTGGTTTCATTTCAGGTTGTTTGGTATGTATTTCCCAATTATTTTTTCTCGTCAAATATTGTAGCACTCACCACTTAATCTATACATCATTCATGCTTTCAAAGTAAGAAGATTGTGTTGTCCCAAATCAAATAATTTTTGTGGTACCGTATTTTCAGAGTTGTAAAACACTTGAGTCCTCTCTGCTGGCTCCTTTCTCTGATCTGCTCTGCTCCACTGCCTGAGCATGAAAAGCTCAGTCTGCCTCTCTTTCTCCTACACCTCTCTGTTCCTTGCTTCCCTCCACTTCTCTGCCCAGAGACAGCTGAAACTAAGGCAGGGCCGGCTCCAAGGTTTTGGACGCCCCAAGCAGCCAAACAAACAAAAACAAAAAAGCCGCGATCGCGATCTGCGGCGGCAATTTGGCTGGAGGTCCTTCGCTCCAAGCAGGAGTGAGGGACCGTCTGCCGAATTGCCGCTGAACAGCTGGACGTGCCGCCCCTCTCTGAAGTGGCTGCCCCAAGCATCTGCTTGGTAAGCTGGTGCCTGGAGCCGGCCCTGAATACAGGGGCCCACCTCTTCCCTTCTTGTGCCCCATCTCCTCCCCCACCAAGGGGACTGTGAAGAGGTTTTTAACTGGCTAGAGTGGGTCATTGACTCATTGGACTCATGCTGTACTGTTGTTGCATGAAAAGTTATGACAAGCTTTAACCCTGAAACACTTGCAACCTGTGTGATGACAGTGAGACAGGTGGGGAAAAAAAACATTTTATCAGAGAGCAACGTACCTTGAACAAGCATTTTATAGTTTTAAAAAAGGTATATTGATAGATGAAATAAAAAAAAAATGGATAACTGTCAGGAAGCCAGAAATCATCTTGGGACACAAGAACACTAAATAAAAAAGTGGGATTATCCAAGGTAAAAATCAGCATGTGTTGTTTCTATGTTTAACTAATTTGGAAAGATCAATCATCTCTTTACTGATAAGAAGTTTATGTGCTTCTAACGTAGACTGTGGATGGTCACAATGTATTCATATGCAAATTTCTTCCCCGTCAATTCTTCCCCTTCAATACTTCTAGGCTTGGAAGAATTCCATTTTGATTTTAATAATTCTGACAAATAAAAAATAATTACAAATATTGATATTTTCAATTTACATTTATCATTGTTGCAGGAAATTAGGGGCAGGGGGTCAGACAATTATTTAATACCAACATTACAACACATTTAGGTAGGACTACAATAAGTTCCCAAGCACCATTTTTCTTACTTTGCTTATCTGTGCATTTCAACTAAAATGGATAGAAATATTTTTTCAATCAGTTTGTGTGTACAATGAAATTGACATTTACTGACAAAAATCTTATCCTTCCAAACCTACACATACAGTATTTTCATCAGTCATGCTAAAAGCAAAGCTAGCAATGTGTTTTTAAACTTTACAAGGGAAAGGCTTATATAATACCCCCACAATGCATATTGCTGTTTACAACAAATTAATGAACTGTTACGGCCATAAAATAATACAATTCAATACAATTCACAATCTGAGAGTCAGTTGAACAAGTCTTACTATCAATATATGAATAGCTAATCAGCTAGAGAGAAAAAGAAATCAAATGGTTTGTAGACTGTCTGCTACTGAGAACATCATCTGTCAGCTGCAATTTAAATGTAACATCAGTGGTGCTAGTTAAATGCAAAAGATTTAAAATATGATCAGATCTCACCCCAAAGCCCTTAGGACTCTGGTTAGCTTGCTCAGGACAGCATGACCAAGGAAGTCAATGAACCTGACTTTTCTCTTACTTAAATCGGAATAAATCAGGAGTAACTCCACTCCGAAGTTTCAATGGAGTACCACTAGCATATGGAGTGTGTGTGAGAGAGGATAACTAGGCCCACAATGCCTAATCTTTACTGAACATGTCATTTCAAAAGGATTCTGTCTTAAGTTCAAAATGCAGCTTCTAGTCGTTGACTCCACATAGACTGGCTCTATTTAAAAATCAAAAGCACATCTTGCACTTTAAATGTCGTTACCATAGGTCTTCACTTACAGTACTGTTAAAAGTTGAGAGCAGCAGGTTAAGTAATAGCCAATTTGTGGAGGGTTTGTTTCTTTTGTTCCGCTAAAAGTTGTATTTAAATTTTAAAATTGACCCCATAGTAAATACTGATCACCAGCCTGTGGTCCTTACTCAGCTATTCCGTCCTTACTCAGACTGACCCCCACTAACATCAGCGAGAGTCAGCCTGAAGGAGGACTGGGAAGAAACCCAGAGTAAAAACAACAAGCCAAACCCAAAGGACCTTTGCTCCTTTCAGGCTCACTGGAGTGTGTGTGGATGACTGCACTGCAGCCAGAGTCCATAGAAGAATTGGCTGATTGGCTCCATCAAAATTCCTTCAGGGGTCTTCTGGGTAGCACAGCCCAGGGTGGCAGTATCCCCTCCCTTGGATGCTCCTTCTTTCCTTTGCTCCCACCCATTTCAGTGGTTGACCACAATCAGAGCCTGTGCAAGGCCCTCAGCATTTAGCCCATTTATGAGAAAAGGATAAAATATAGCCCCAAACATCTGGCCTTGGTTGCTTCAGTACATTGCATGTACAGTAAGCTACATAAACATGATCAACTGCCCAATAACTGTACTAATGATCTCCAAGGAAGTGATGGTAGCCATTGTCTCTGAGTCCACTACACTGGACAAACCACTTGACCATACCAAAAGGAACTTCCTGCTTAGGCAGAAGAGGAGGAACACTCACCTAATAGGTATTTTCCATTGCTCATATCTATGATTATATTAAATACAAACATTTCCTTAAGCTGATCATTGGAAGCTGTGTATTGAAGAATTGACAGAGCATTTACTTAAATTTCCTATCACAATCCTCAGCTTTTATTACATAAAGAAAAGCTCCAGGAGTTAGAGGAATTCAGAGAGCAAGAGAACCATCTTCCAGGGAGTTCTCTAGTAGCTTTCTCTACATAGCAAAGTTCATTGTCAGTATACTACTCCACATAGCTTTTTCTCCACATGTATGCATGGAACATTCTGCCAGCTGGTGGGACTGAAGACAGGGGAGGGGTCACTTGATGACTGCCCTGTTTTGTTCATTCCCTCTGAAGCATCTGGCATTGGCCACTGTTGGAAGACAGGATACTGGCTTAGATGAACCATTGGTCTGACCCAGTATGGGCATTTTTATGTTCTTATGTTGCAACAATGTATTAGTATTTGTTTGTTCCACAGGCATTTCTAGGAAATAAGAACACAGCAGACAAGTGTCTCAATTAACCCACGTGCAACAGATTCAGAAATATTTAATTCCTTTGTTGCTGGATTAAATACTGTGAAGAGTACATAATGTATGTAACACCACAAATTCATTCTCAGGCAAAAAAACAAAACAAAACCCTATATCCTGAATTTTTCCCCAAGGATTTGCTCCTCTCTACTTATTAGATCAGGAGGAAAAGCAGCTTATTAACAGTGCCAATATTTATACAGTATCTTCACACTTGGCGATTTGATTATTTTAAAATTAAAAATCTCTCTTTAAGAGCCTGAATCTAATGCCAATGATGGAAGCAACAAAACTTCCTTTGAGATCAATGGGAGCTGCTAGGTGCACAGCACTTTTGAAAAAAGAAAAATCAGACCCCTTATTGCCAGTTATTTAGATATCTAAAATATCCACTTGGCCTGACTTCAAGCACCCTTTTTTGGAAAATGTTTGTCAGTATGGTTGGCAGATTTTTAATCATCAGCCATAGCTCTAAAGACTTTCCACCCGCCCTATATTTATAGAGCTCAAATCATCTTGTTTTAAAGTTTTTTTCCCCCCTAACCTGTTTAATGATGTGCAATTTCATTCATAAATCTTTCTGATTTCTTCTTTCAGCACTGTTTGGAAATAGATTGGGCTTGTCCTTGTGATTCATAAAAGGATTATTCCTTATGCATCAAATCTGATTAACACTTTAATAATCAGACCCTCTGAAGTAACCTGGGAAATGCAGCATTTTGGGCCTTTTGACAGTGGCCGAAAATAGCAGAAATGGTAAATTCCTTGAATCAGAATCCTTTAAGTCAAGTTGAGAAAGCTTCCCAAGTGTTTTAGGGCTAGATATTATATTCTTGAAGATCACTTCAGTGTCCTCACAAGAAGCTCTCCATTACGTCAAGACAAGGTCATCAGTATGCATGAAGACAGGAATTCTTCAGCCTAAAATATTTTAGGCAAGTCATTTGGACTACAGTGAGGATTTCAAGGGCCTGTTTGGTGAAAAAAGGCAAGGTTTCCTCCTATATACTGAACATGCCAAGAGCACAGCTGCCCCCTAAACAGTGAGTAGGTATCACAATCACAATTCTACAGAATGTTAGGAATGACCATTTCAAGTTTTTCTAAATTGGACTTGCTGGTCATGGTAGAATGGAAAGTATCGCCTTGTTTCACCAACATTTATTTCTTTAACAGGCTAATTTCCAAAATAGTGTTGTTTGCTTCTGTAAAACACATTACTGTAATGATTTTTTTCCACTTATTTTAAAAAGCGTTATTGAATCACATCAGAATCTGACCCAACATTCTTCAGGACATTTCCCTAACCCTATCTTTATGTCAGATCTTTTTTTTTTTTAATTTAAGCTAAAACTCCTACTTTGTATAAAAACAGACCAACTACTCTTCTAATGTTTCAGAATCATACCACTATATATTGTTACATTAAGAAATTCACTGTCACCTAACAAAGTTATGATTTTATTTAAATTAGAAAGTAACAGAGCGGACAAAAAAATTAAAATCTGGAAACCAGCTTGTCATGTGTTAGCTGAAAAAGAGAGATTTACAAATATCTAAAAATCACACAGGAATATGGTTTACCTATAAACATTTCCACAGACTCTACACTTTTGAGCAGAATCCCATTCAGGATCAGACCCAAAACGAGGGCCTGACTTTGCAAGATGCTGAGTAGTGTTGGTTGAAAAATGGAGAAAGTTAGTCAAAAATTTGCATTTTCAAAGAAGTTTGATCACTGGTTGAAATAAAACCTCACAAAAACCAAAACCCACGTTTGTTGGGGGGGGAGGGGTGGGATTAAAATTTTCTGAGAAAACAAGAATGGCAAAG
Organism: Trachemys scripta elegans; assembly: GCF_013100865.1. Lineage (NCBI taxonomy): Eukaryota > Metazoa > Chordata > Testudines > Emydidae > Trachemys > Trachemys scripta. Next base: position 165,673,581 of record NC_048298.1, on the reverse strand, counting down.
AATGTCAGATTTTTGAAAGTTTTCTGCCAGTGGTGCTGTGGAGCACTCCTGTAAGGAGTCCCTCAATCTCTCCACTGCTAATTACTCTCCCACTCCTAGCAAGCACTTGCTTGTGTAGTTTAATTTTCTCTTCAAAAAATTGTTCCAGCACCTCCTGAGTAATCTGAATACAGCAAAGTACATGTCCTCAAAAGAAAGAGTCACCTTTGACAGTGTCAGCGTGGAGTGATATGCCCAATGTTGTACTTTAGGTTCTTTGTAGATTTTAGAGCACTTAGAAGAGCTGAGTTTTTAAACAGAAAGCTGGTCTTAATCTTAAGTATAGCAGAGTGACCGTATCAGAAGGACTACCGGTGAGCGTACATCCATCAGCACCTGTGTAGATATCATACCTGCTCCTGGCACCAGTCTGAACAATGTCCCCAAATGCCACTCCTCATATAAGGTACCTCTTGACCCTTGTCACCTCATCTCAGGCAGCTCTTTCCTCTGGAAGTTTTAATTTGACCCTGAGACTAGTACTGCAGAAGCCTGATTTTCTTTTTTGGTGGTTCAGGTTCTGTAGTTTTTGCAGAGTGTTGCTCTTTTAAGACATCTGAAAGCATGCTCCACACCTCATCCCTCTCAGATTTTGGAAAGTACTTCAGATTCTTAAACCTTGGGTCGAGTACTGTAGCTATATTTAGAAATCTCACATTGGTACCTTCTGCAGAGACAGAAGGGGGGTTTCTCTGCTGCTGTAGTATGTCCATCCCCCCTCGAAAGGCAGTAATTAGAATTCCTCCATCAACCTAGCTGAGTGTACGAGGGTTAGGTTGATCTAACCACATGGCACTGGGCATGACATTTTTCACAGCCCTGGGCATTATAGCTAGGTTGCCTTAAGTGTCAGGTGTAGCTCACGCTTCAGACTCTTGATCACCAAGTCTTTGTTTTAAATGCCTTTGGCATTGGAGCTGGGGTTTCCCCTGAAATGGTATTTCAACTTCATTGGTCTCATTTCCCTCTACTTCTATTTTAGCTGACACTTGTGTAGCAGACAAAAACAGTGTGATATATTTGATGGATCAATTAAAAAAAAATCCTCCCAGATCACTGTCGTCTTTGCAATTCCATTCACACTTTTTTCCCTCCCTTTCATTAGATGTTGTGCTTAAGGGCAAATGAATGTCACAGCTGCTTATACCAGGACTGAAACTGGTCCACAGACTTTATTCTTACTAGAAAGGAAGAGCCGCCAAAGATGCTGTTAGAAAAAGCACAACAAACTGTAGATGTTTTTATTTCTACCTTATCCAAATCTCTTGCATCTATGGAACTGGGCTAGAAGTCTCATAAGAAACTCTTTTCAACTTTCTGGTACCCTTTCTGCTTCCAGGGAAGTCACCAATGATAAAATGTTGGCACCTCTCCCAGCTGGAGTCAAGGTGCATAAAGAGCTCAAAAAATAAAAATAAGGAGGGGCACTGGGAAATTCACCAGACTTCAAGGATGAATCCATGCTTTATTTTTACTTTATTCTAATTATATGCTTTTCCACCTTTATTTTTATCATCTTTCACATGAGGCCTCTGGTCCAATTGAACCGTGGTTGGTGCAAGAGCCACGGTGGGCTTTAGTTCACTTTTGAGGACCTAAAATCAGTTCTCAACCAGGGGTACGCATACCCCTGGAGGTACTCAGGGGTCTTCCAGTGAGTACATCAGCTCATCTAGATATTTGCCTAGTTTTACAACAGGCTACATAAAAAGCACTAGCGAAGTCAGTACAAACTAAAATTTCATACAGACAATGACTTGTTTATACTGCCCTATATACCGTACACTGAAATGTAAGTACAATATTTATATTCCAACTGATTTATTTTATAATTCTATGGTAAAAAGGAGAAAGTGAGCAATTTTTCAGTAACAGTGTGTTGTGACACTGTTTTGTATTTTTAGGTCTGATTTTGTAAGTACCTTTTGTAAGTAAGTAGTTTTTAAGTGAGCTGAAACTTGGGGTACACAAGACAAATCAGACTCCTGAAAGTAGTCTGGAAAGGTTGAGAGTCACTGCCTTAGATCATCTGGCTTAACACAGACCTAGTCTCCCAGCATAAATCAATGTAGTCTAAAAGTTGCCAATAAGCCATTCCAGCAGACAGGGATTGCTGGGGCAGAAAAATGCTTTAGCTAAACTAGGAGGGAGCTGGCATGTGAGACAAATCCTCCATTGTCCAGATCCACCCCATCAAGGACAAGCTTTAGGCCATTTTATAGACCAGAGAATTTGCCTAATATATTTGACATTGTTTTTAACTAAAAAGTGGTATACGCAATATAGAGACACTATGCAAAAAGATAAATGACCTTTTTCCCCCCTCATATTTTAGGATAAAATAAAAATATTCAGGAAACTGGAAGACTAAGTGTTTGTTTTGACTCATCTTTAATGCTTTCTTTTTAATCATTTTTAAGAAGCATAATTGTAGCGTGTAGTGAGTCACTTCAAACTAATAATTTTTTCACATTGTTTTCTTTACCAGGTCAGATTAATACTTAGTTTGATTTGGCACTCTAATACCGGTCTTCCTCACTTTGACACAGTATGAGTCCGATTCTGATCTCTCTGGACCAGATGGTTTTCACATGTCTCAAACTGTCAGAAATGAGTCCTTGACAAAAACAAAAATAGCACCCTAATTAGAATGCAAACATGATAGCAAATCCATGCAAAAGAACTTCACCTAACTGAATTTAACTGAATGTTTATAAATATTTTGAAAACCAGCCTTTCAAGACAAAGGAGAGACCCACCAAAATTGTGACTAACCTGCAAATTAGGAAATCTCTTATTTTATGTTGATTATATAACACAAGGAGTCAGGCTGGTTGGAGAAAAAGCACAACACAACTTCCAGAATAGACCATTAAGACTGAGTTTATTCTCCTTAGATACACATCAGCTGGTCGGAATGGTCCTTGGTTATGAATTAAAAGGCAAATGTCCCAGTTACAGTAACTCCCCACTTAATGTTTTCTCGCTTAATGTTGTTTCGATCTTACATCCCTGCTCAATTACAGAACATGCTATAACGTCATTTGGCTGCCTGCTTTGTCCACAGTTGGCAGCCCCGCATCAACTCCCCTACGCCTCCTCCCCCCAGCGCCTCCCACCCGTTGGCAGACCCATGGATCAGTGCCTCCCCCGCCTCCTGCCCGCAGCAATCAGCTGGCTTGTGGTGTTCAGGAAGGCAGGGGAGGAGGAGCGAGGATTCAGCGCGCAGGCTTCCCCTCCCTCCCAAACGCCGCAAAACAGCTGATTGCCATGGGCAGGAGGCAGGGGAGGGAGGGGGGAGCCTGCATGCCTAGTCCTCACTCCTCCCCACACCCTCCTGCCCCCGAACATCACAAGCCAGCTGATTGCCACGGGTAGGAGGGAGGGGGGAGGAGCGAGGACGCTGTGTGCGGAGTAAAGGGGGAGGAGGGGGGAGAAGAGGCAGGTTAAGGGTGGGGGCTTGGGGGAAGGGGTGGGGTGGGTGGGCTGAGGGTTGAGCCTCCTACCCCTGGTGCTTGCAGAGTAGGGGAAGCTGCCGCTGCTGCTGCGCAATGTGCTTCTCCTAGCCTACAGCACCTTCAGCCTCCTTGCCTGCCTCATTGTCTCCAGTGGGCTGTGCCTGTGAGGGGCAAGGTGGGGGCACCTCCCAACTATAGTATTGTATTGTATTGTATGGCAAAAAAAAAAATTACCCTGAACCTAACCTCCCCATTTACATTAATTCTTATGGGGAAATTGGATTCGCTTAACATCGTTTCACTTAAAGTTGCATTTTTCAGGAAGGTAACTACAACGTTAAGTGAGGTGTTACTGTACAACAAAAATGGGGGCCATCTAAGTACCTGAGATACTCCTTTCACAAATTTATCTACAATCCTTTCTTCTTCTGCAAAAGTATTATACATCTACAGAGTTGTAGGGCTTGCCATGGGGAGAAACACCATAGCCAACAGGTTAGGCGCTCACTATCTAGCCTTGTGATGAAAAAAACATTCAAAAAGGTTGTTTAACTAGATGCTATTTTCCTACAAGGCTTCTTTTCAGATCCAAGTGCCTTGGAAAAAATAATTGCTCCCTTTTTGGTTTAATACAAGTTCTGACACGACGTAAGGGGAAGCCAGTCCTCAGGAATAAACTGGAGAGATGGAACAGTACTTTTATTACTGCATGAATAGACAGTTCAGGTTGCTTCTACTCAGACCTCTGGAAACAACTAGCTCACACTGGCCATGTTTCGAGGCTTTAACTATTTAATGCATTTACTTTCAGATGCTTCTATTCCATCATACTTATATGCAGGGGGGGCATCTCTACTTAGGAACAGAAAGGCTTCCAAAGAAACCTATAAAGCAATCAAGAGCAGTCTGACCCTCATCCTGTCCCTAACTTGTTTAAAAAAAAAAATTAAAGTACACAGCTGGCATACTTTTTAATACATAAGATAATTTTGTCCTTCATCCTGTGCACTTTAACCATTCATTTCTGATGTATGTCGAAGGACGACAATATCGTTATGGTGGAGTTCTGCCAATCCAGCTATTAAAGTACAGTGGCTGTAATCAATCACTTTAATGCTACTTGCTTCTACGGGAGTAATGACTCCAGCTGAGTCAGCAGCTGGCACCCCATTGACTACATGGCACCCTGTGAATCCCAAGCATTCGGGCACCAAGTCTGGTTGAAAGCTACCAGATGGAAAATAATTTTTCGAACGTATAAACAACAGTTTTATGAAGCTGCACTTTATGGATCCTGAGAGTTACTTTGGAGTTCATTTCATGCAATATGTAGGAGTAACTTCAGAGGCTGGGTGGGGCAGCGCCACAGAGCGTAGGCACTGTGGCCTGAAGCAAAGTGCTCTCTGTTGTCACCTGTTGGTGAAGTGGGAGAAGAGCAGCCCCGAGCTGCTTAAGAACTGCAGAGGTGCAGGAAAAGGAGCTCTCTGCTGACATCCATTAGAGAACAAGGGGAAGTGACTGAATGGGACAGTTGGAGGCATTTTGGTTACAGCACAGTAAATTTTGAGTTTGGAGGCAATGAAATGCTATTGACCTTTGTGGGAAATACATACAGACATCAAATGTGCCTTGGTTCACCCTAGGGAGCCCACACACAGCTTCCTGGCGTACCAGACCATTTGGTATATCTGAGAACACCTACCTGATGTCACCTCACCTACCTGCTATCTACCTGGGGTGACCTCACATGCACTGTGTGTGCAAGTTCATGGCTGCGGGGGGTGGAGCAGCGCGCTTTTCAAAATGGCATCTGGCTCCATCTCAGTACCAGACAGGGGACGAACCTTAGAAAAGAAGGATGGTCTGGTTTAACACCAGCTGAATGGCCTGCCTAGTTTTCACTGACTGAGATTGCTGTTAGGCACAGTTGGGTGAGGGAGCTTAGTCAAAGCTGAGAAGAGGGAGGGAGAAAGAGGCTCCTACCTTCCGCTGGGAGTGCCTCTCTGGACTCTGTTAAGGGTCCAGCCTACCACTGAACCCTCACAGAAGAGCTGAGCTGAGACTGCTACAGAACAGTGGAGGGGCAGAGCTAAGGGAGGCTTGGAGGCAAGAGACAGTGCAGAGTGAAAGTAGCAGCTTTGGGGTGACTGATGGCACAGAGCAGCCGTGGCTGAGAATTGCTAAGGCAGCTTTGGCTGAAACCACAGAGTATGTCTAGGACCCTGTGAGGCTGGAGATTCCCTGAGCCCAGAAGTCTGCACTGCAATTAAATAGCCCAAGCCCAAGCCAGCTGACATGGGGCAGTCGTGGGTGTCTAATTGCTGGATAGACATGCCCAGAGAGACCAGCAGTCCAAGTAAAGGACTCCGGTGCAGGCCTCCCTGCCAGCAGTTAAAGATGAAATCATCCCAGCTGAGCCAGGTGGTAGAGCCCCCAAAGCAGGGGTTTAATTTTGGTACAAAGGGGCCCATTTTAAAATGAGTGTAAACAATGCTCTAGAGGAATTAGGGAGCAAAGAAACCTGAGCTGTCAGATCAGGAGAATTTTATAGTAGTGAACAGTTTGCCATGCTGTCAGATGGAAGCAAGAGATCTATGCATCAGCATGTTAATTGTGCAGATCTGGTAATGACTTCATCTGCATTAATCTGCTTAGTTGCCTCACCCTTCAAAGCCAATGTGGCAAGACCCCTCCATCTGTCTTTGTATCCTGTATTTTCATAAATATATTCCCATTCTTTTTAGTGCATAGTTCATATGGATAAGCTTCCGAGTAAGCTATTCTGAGTTTAATTTGAAAGTGATTCATTAATGTGTATGTAAATTCTGTTCACATTGTTTGGCATTCCAGGAAGTTCAGAAAGATTTATGTTCACATAAATCCAGTTATGACCCTATCACACCAAATACTGCAGAATTGAAAGTGGGACCAAACCTTCGCTCTGTTGCAACAATGAAACACTGATCTCAGAGAAGTTGATTTCCCTTTCTAAAAGTAGGCTATATGCAAGACAAACTAAACAATGAGAGTTTCCAAAAAACTGGGGAAATACAAAATATTGGCATACATAGGGCATTGCCAGCAGTATAAAGAGTAGGATAAAAAAATATGACTTTTATAACTTAATCCAAAAACTCAACTAAAATACATCCTCATCCTCTGAGAAACTTCATGGAAATAGCTTCAGCTGAGCTGGTCAATCTTCCTTAGCACAGGAGATAGGCTGAGCCTATCAGGGATATAAAAGAAATACCATGCAGTTTGATTTTCCACATGTTCTCTCCCAGAAAGCCAGGCTTGGAGTGGATAAAACCACCATAAAAAAGCAACCTGATAAAGTCTGAAGATATCCAGATAGACCAAAAAAAAAAGTTGAGAGGATTATTGACAGTTTAGACACAAACAACATTTGTTGCAAATACTATTCAAACTAACCAAGCTAGACTGAGTACTTACTTAGATCCACTCAAATGGTTCCGGCCACTCTTAACTTTATATTTCCTTTTATCTACAAGTGCAAACAGCATGACACAGTTATGGCTTCCACAAAACAGCCAATATTCAGCATTAAGTTCCTCAGTCTGAAGTAGGTTGTAAATTCTAGTAGGAAGTCAAAGCAGGAACACACTTAATAAAGAGTGCTGAATCTCATCGTGACATTTAAGAAGCTCTTAGCATTAGGTATATTTTTGTGGTCAAAGTGAGAGAGGTAACAGGGAACAAGTATAAATACATCTGAGTCTTCGATCTCTATGGCCCTGATCCTCCCATGGAGCACGAAAAAGGCCCTTTGCTCATTTCTGATATCCCCCCGTGGGCTTACTGTAAAATGTACATTTGTGTCTCTTTCAGTTGCTTAGTATGTACCACAGACAGCGAAGAGGCTATATATAAATCTGGTACATAATCAAATCCTACTGCTGAAGAAGAGTGACAAGTGTTGTCAAGAATAAGATTTAGTGTCCAGAACAGTCCACACGCAGTATACAGAAAAGATGGTCTTTTCTCCTAAATGTTATCCCCGTCACGTTAATCCCGTCATATGCCTGGGCAAAAAAAAGTTACAGAAAGCTCTAAAACACCAAATCTTTTCAAAGTTTAAGGGACAGTAATACAACTGTTTGCAAAAAAAAGATAAATTGACCATCATCTGCTAAATCAGAACATAGTTTGACTTACTGGATTCATACACAATTTCTCCTGTTCTACATGCTGCTGCAGGCTAATCAGAGCATTTTATGATTCAGCAGATCATATTAGGTAACTTTGGGTAGAACCATAGGGGACACTGTGCAATTTCTTACTGAAATCCAAATATTTCCTAAAGCATCTTTTAGAATCACTCCCTTCATTTTCATCATAATATGGAAAAGAAAACCTCACTTTTCCAAATGAAGAGTGACTTCAAGGACTCTCCTCCAATACATTTCTTTTTTTAATTTCCAGATCTTACTCTTGTCCACCTGAACCTCCCTCTTTCTATTTTTATGCCCCCCTGGCTGACACTGCACTGCTCTGAGTGTGAGAAGAACTGGTTTGTGCAACATTTTTCTAGTTCTTAATCCTAGGGTTCAAATAATTGAATTGTAAATGCTTCTTTAAAACACTGCCCTAGCCCTGGATAGACCAATGACAAGTCAAACAGAAAGCATGCTGTTTTTCCATTGATAAATTCCAACTATCAGAACTTTGTACCACACAGTGTAACAGCAAAATTAGTCAGAGAAACATCTCTTGGATTCATAGATTTTATGGCAAGCAGCAACTATTATGACCTCCAGTAGAACATTTGTCCCTGCGATCTGGAAGAGAATTAATGATATTATCAGGAAGAGATGGGATCAGACCTGATGGGATCAAACCTACTGAAGACCACATATTTTCCTTACTTGTATTTATTTGCCATATTAACATTAATTCATGCTCATCTGCAACTGAAGATCATGAGTTTCGGGTAGAGGTGATGCTCTGCTGGATGAGGGGTGGCCAAGAATTCCTCAGTTTGCCAAAGACAAACACAAAAGCACTTCATCTTAAATTTCCAATCCCAATGTGAGGAAGATGATGGACGTTGTGCAGAGGTTGACTTGTGTGTTCAGTAGTCCTGATCTAGCCAATCTGGAAGCACTGCACTGCACAAATGGAAGGTGGGGAAAGCTACGTCAGTTGCTTCTGTGGCACTCCCTCCTTAACCAAGCCACTGGCAAATAAGGACCACCAAGTCCAAAAGTCCTGGTTAATGTGAAGAGAGTGAGTGGGGCAGGAGCCTTGGTATGCAGCATGCTGTTAGCCAGTCTTGGGTAGAGGGGGCAGCTGCTCCAGTTTCTGATGTAGCCCTCCCCTCTAGAGAGTGCCATCTTGAAGAACCACCACAGATGTGAGAAAAATCAGGCAGGATGGAATTCTTGGATGTGGGAGGAGGGTGCAGGGGTGTTTTATTTTTCTTTGAGGTGTTTGCATCACAGTATGATATATGGGTGCTATTAACCTTGTCTCCATCCTTGTATAACAATCATTTTTAGGTTCATGACATGGAAATGTTACTCAGGCTTGTGAATGGGTTATTGTGATCTTTGAGCATTTACTATTCACATTTCTTCCCTTACTATCCTGGACCCGAGACAGACACTGAGAGACTACAAGCCACTTGTCCCAATTTTTTCCTCCTTGCCAGAGAAATTTTGGCAAAACTGAATCCACTGTTGCCAGCTGTGAACACTGGCTTAAAATAAGAGGAGAAATGTGTTTGATCAGGACACAGGAAACAAATTTCACGAACTAAAACATCACTGTTGCCTCTCTCATCAGAGCAAAACTTCCCAGACTGCAATACATATTGTAAAATGACTGTTGCAATTACTAAAACCATTCAACAGGTGTCCCTTAAATGAAAAATTAACATGATAGTTAATGCTTGTTTTGATGGCTGCACCAGCATCCAAAAGAAATAGCTTCCAAATTGCTTTACACAAATCATATGCTCCTCTGCCATCTGGATGCCTTCCCAAGTGACTTGCTATTAGCATTCTGGGTGGCTGGCAGGTCAAGATTACTCTGTGCAAGGTGTATGCTGGTTAAGTGGCACCATTCGCTTTTTTGATCAATTATTTCTCCCTGTCTCCACTTGACTCTCTGAGGCTCCTTTCCAAAAGTGTGTATTATTCAGAAGCATTACCTTCCAGCTCAAATCCATTTTTTATAAAATCCTTTTGTCTTTATTAATTCACCTCACTTCTCCATCTTAATTGAGAACTCTCCTGGAAAATTCACCTTGTCTGACTCCCCAGTTCTTAGTCCCATGAGAAGAGCAGAATAGATACCAGGCACTCATTGAGACATACATAATAGCATTGCTCCAATCCTCTCCCTGCATAAGCTTATGCTACTTCCCCTGAAATAGTCTTCCAAATAGCTTTGCTTATGCCTCCATAGCAGATACCCAATACCAGATAAAATGTCAAGCAGATATACAAAGATAACAGAGGGGTAGCCATGTTAGTCTGGATCTGTAAAAAGCAACAGAGAGTCCTGTGGCACCTTTAAGCCTAACAGGACTTTCTGTTGCTTTTTAAAGATAACAGAGTATTTCATATTCATAACTTTCATGACTCTGCACTATTTTTACTAGATACAATAGGCTGATCTGCTAAGAAAAATATATTGTAAGAACCACTTATTGGACTTTTAGAATTATTTTATTGGTGTAAAATAAATTTATCTGATCATACCTTACCAGGAAGCAGTACATGTAGTTAAAGATCATAGCAATCCTGTTTCTGTAACTGGAAGGCATGACATACTATAAGAATGACAACTCAGGAAATGTAAAAAACTGAAAAGTATTTTTGTTTGTCCTCATTACTTCTCCAGCCTAAACTCTATTATGAATGACTAAAGTAAAGTGTTCAAAATAATGGATCAATGTTGTTATAATCCAGAGAGGTCAGTCTTCAAGGAACAAGGCACCTAAATCCACATTTACCAGCCTTCATGAACACTGCAAGCCTTAAGTATGTTGTATGATAATATTGCTTTGCCTTTATTTATACAATGCTTTCATTGCACTATTCATCTCTGGCGCAAGACATCCAAGTGCCAATGAAAGCACCATTGGGCTTAGTCTTTTCTACAATAACTCTAGTATACTTTTGTAAAGGGGAAGAATTATACATCACTCCCTCCAAATGCCATCCACAATACTCTGGATTGGTTCGATGGGGTGTTAGACACTCACTAGACAAAGCAAGACGCTCCCTAACATCAAGACTAGATGAATTCCTTGTGCTACACTTGCATCCTCTCATCTGGGCAGTAAGAAACCAAGCCTGTCTTGAATTATGCATTCCTGTGTAACCATCTGACCTACCCTATCTTCCAAGGCTAGCTTAGAAACATTGGTCCAAATTCAAAAGCAATGAGTGTGGTAACAAGCTAGACTGACAGACTTAATTCCCTTTCACATGGGGACAGTAGGTGTAAGTAGAACTAAGGAAGTTTAATTTACAAACCAAAGAGTCAGGATAAGGTGCAAGTTTAAAAAAAATAGCCTCTACCTTCTACTCCAACTCCTGTATTAGCCTCAGGAGAGTTCTATCTCCAATGGCCAAAAAAATATGGACAAATACCAATTAAAACCAGATCAGATTTAACAGTCAATGTCCTCCACCAAATTTTGGACAACCACTATGAAAATTATTCAATTATTAGAAGGACAGGATCTCAGAAGAGATCCCATACTGTTTGGGTTTGTTTTTTAAAGCACACCCTGAATACTACAGTGCCCAGAGGAAAAAATTGTAGGTATCACTGATTTTCACTGTCTTATTATTGAAGTGTTTGGGATGGTTTAGTTTTAAGCAGGGATTTTTGTTTTGAACATTCAGAATGTTAAGTAATAGGTTTTCATTCTTAAATATTATTGACTTCACAGATTGTAAGACTGGAACCTTTGGGTTATGATTATTGAATAATTTTAAAAAGTATCCCATGGATTTTCCCACATGAATCCTGTATGCCCTAAAAGGAGCACATTTATCTCGCTCATGCTTCCTTTTATGATATATATGTAGACATCTGAAACTGTGAATTTCAATCTGGAACTGGAAGAAAATTGCTGTATTATGACAGGTGTTGGACTTCACTCCCAAAACTATTGACATGGTCTTCAGCAGCTGAGAGCCACCTGAGTGCTAAGTACAGCATACATCTTTACTCATACTACAGCACAGGCACTGAATTTGTGTAAGACTCCCCATGGAAAGGGAAGCCATGCTGCAAATATTTTTACATGTAGGGCTCCTGCAGAAGTAGTTCTGATGAGTGATTAATATCAGCCTTGAGAATTGTGTTACTCATTCATTGTAGTGCTTTGGACTCCATTGCTTTCCTGCATTTCCAAAGGTCATTGGTGTCCATTTGTATAAACCCCATGAATTTCAAACTTAATCTCACCTGCTAATCCTTATCTGTGACCCAATATCCCACTGGGCAGACTGATGGGATAGATCCTGCTCCACACAATAGGTCCACAAGCCCCTCTGTGCTGCCCCTCCCACCAAGTAAGTGCTTCCTCCCTAGGGTAACCAGATGTCCCAATTTTATAGGGACAGTCCCGATTTGGGGGGCTTTTTCCTTATATAGGCTCCTATTACCTCCCATCCCGATGTTTTACACTTGCTATCTTGTCACCCTATTCCTCCCCATCCAGTTTGTTCCAGCAGACCAGAGTATCTCCACAGCTATAGAGAAGTCACAAATGTGAATTTCAAGTGTTAAGCTACTGAAAGCTAATTAGATTGCCTTGCATCTAAACAGTCAGCCTTAGGCATGGGTGGCATATTGGGTCACCCTAAAAATCATGTTTTTCTTTACAAATATATTTTCTGGTATCTCTGCTCCACCAGTGTGGACTAATAGGGTAAGTGTAACCATGCCTTTATCACTAGCATACAGAAGGGAGCAAATGACTAAGTCAGAATCACTAAACAGTTCTAATAGGCACCACCTGTGAAGTCACTTCTGTTCATACAATGTAGCATGTCTGACTTTAATACTTTATAGATGCTGAGCACCCATAACTCCTACTGAACTCAATGAAGTTGCAGGCTTCCAGGATCCCTGCAAATCAACCCCAAAATGTATCCAATTTGGCACTGAAAAATCAGTGGCCACTTTTGAAAATTTTGGTCCCAAAGATGAGTGAAAACATTGAACAAATGTGGAAGATAAATAAAGACACCCCCTTAAGAGACACAAAGAAGAGCATGCATTTGCTTCCAGGATAGCCAGCAAATTGAATGGGACTAGATGAACATGGAGGATGAACCATTCAGGCTGAAAAAAATGGTGGGCACTTGATTTCTGTTAATGTCTCCTGCTTACTAGACTAGAATAGGAGTACTCTTTAAAGAATTGAGTTATTTAAATAATCCACATTTCTTCTGATCAGTATAAAAAGTGCTGCATGCCATCTGAGGCTTTAGACATGATTAAAAACATGCAGAGGTTCTATCTGAACTGGAGATGACTGATTTTGCTATTCTGACTGAAATAAGTTCTAAAATGAATATGAAACCCCAAACTGTTTGATGGATTAGGGACGCCTGCTGTATCCCATAGACTTTCCAGAATAAAATAAAAAAACCTAGAGAGAAGTTGGGATGCTTTATTGCTATTATAATATTCTAGATGAAATGAACTACTACTATCAATATATAGCAGGAAACTGGATCAATTTCAACACAGCAGAGTGAGTGTGACAGTAGAACTGTCAACTGTATACCTATTAAAGGGTTTTTAAAAGTCTCTCTCATCATTTTAGGCAAAACAGTCTGTTATAGATATTACTAGAACCAATTTACGTACAATATTACTTTATTATGCAGTCTGATGAACAGTCATGTTTTAAAACTTAACCAAGAGCAGGTCAAAGGAAGAAAGAAATGAAGGCGCTAACGTAAAATAGTTAAGGTATTCTGGGGAAGGGAAGGGGTCAAATTCTATTATAATCGGTAAAATTGGAGTAATTACAATAGCGCTGCTCCAGATTTTCACTGTCTTAACTGGAGTAAAATTTGGACCATGATGTTGGATGAGTACTGCAGGTAACAGAAGTAATGCTCAGAAACAGAGACCCCCCTATACGACCAATTCTCCCCTCAATTACAGCAACTCAATGAACAGAATAAGAACAGTTTCCTTACTACCTGGTTCCTCCATGAAAACATTCAGAAGGTTTTAGGTTTGTTCTGCACTGGAACAAAAATTTGAAACACTGAAAGTTGTAGCAAACTGGGTGTCCTCTGATCAGCCCTATTATATTCCTGTGTAACCTTACTATATGTTTGAAAAGATGCATAGCTGAAGTTTCAAAAGGAATCTAATAGAATTCGGCCACCCAACTCCTACTGAAATCCCATGAAATTGGGCCACCTATCTCGTACCAGCAAACAATCAAAACATTTGCAACAAAACCTCAAGCCACCACTACTGCTGTCCATCCTCTGCCTGCTGTGTGACTAGAGGGGGCTTCAATCTCCCCTGTCACAAACACTACCATGAAGCAAAAATGTGAGAGAAGGGGGAAAACAGCATCTGATATTTTTATGTGTTTAAGAAACATGATGATTTTGGATCTGCTGAAGAAACTGTCATTTCCCTGATGTCACTGAAGTTGCACTTGTGTGACAAAGCAGAACATGCTCTTCTTTATTATAACCTACTCCAAGACCATCCTTTACACAGAACAGTCTTGGTTTGGAAACTATTAATAGAGAATAACGGGAATCTCCTGTAATATGCTTGAGAGAGCTTTTAGGAGAACACAGGGAATTAACATCCACAAGAATGGAGTAGTTTATGCAAAGCAGTTCAAGGAAGGGCAGGTGCTGACTTGGAAAATGAATCACAAGAATTATCTTAGCAATTTTGATGAAGCAGATTTAGTCAAAACTTTTACTTTCAAAAACACAAAACATCTGCACAAAACATACACATAATCCTGCAAAGAATTACAATATTTTTAAATTTCAGAGATGCAATTCAAAAATACATGCCATTAATTTCAAAGGTAAAGACTTAAGATACACTAGTCTCATGAGAATGACGCACTCTACTGAAGAAGCAAAGCACCTGTGATGTGAATCTTTTGCTGTCTCTAAAATAGTGCTGACATTTACTCCTCCACAGGGTTTGTCTTTTGTTGGTCAATGCTCAGAATTAAACTGTTTACAACCAAAAGAAGCCCTCTGTTACAGACAGACAGGTACAGCAAGTTGCTAAGGAAACACACAGAATTGTTCAGGTTATAATATTAGCCTTCTTGCCAATGTGATGAACTAATTTATTGGCTTTACAAGGCAAAGTGGGGCATTTAATGAACAGAATAGAATAAATTAGATTATTGCCATTAACTCTGTAGGTCTGGTGTTTTTATATAAAGGAATTAAGAACACACCATAGTGTTTTATATAAAGGAATTAAGAACACTATAGTGCTAACAGGAGGCATCGTGTGACTAATTCCCCATGTCCTATACTGAAAATCTATACTGAGAAGAAAATCTGGTTATAAACTCCAAACAGAAAGAGAAAGGGAAGGAAATGTCACAATTAACCTGAATTAGGGGAGAAAATTCTTCATATCCACCTTTCAGAATATTCAAGTTTATTTATATTCAGTATTGAATTCCCCTAACCCCCCTCCCCTACTATTACATCTCATGCAGAGCCACTCTTGACTTTATGCAGGGAACTAAGCATAGCTTAAGTGGGACAAAAATCTTCCCCTCTGTGGATACAGACTGCAGCTCAATCCTTGCATAGCCTTCTGCAGCCTGTGAGATAAAATAGCGGTTACTGACTCCTGACCACTTCCAGTGGCCTTTCTCTGGAAGCCTGCACCCGATGTGCTGACATGCTAGTATAACTCACTGGTGAGTGTGTTACAGGTCCCCCTCTATGCCAATACAGAGAGAGTGCAAGTATGTTACAGCCCCCAGCTAGCAAGCCTTGGCTCTTTAGCTGAAGCAGTTCATGCTTTTAGCCCTGGAGGTCCCAGGCTCAATTCCTGATACGTCAGCCACAATGGCAGCTGTCACACTATCATGGTAAGAGACATATGGAACACCCACCCTTCCTAGCCAGGAGCGTAGACACTCCTCTCCATAGCTGCTCTGCCCTCTCCCCACACCACGCACGGACTGTAGGTGCCTCCAGAGACATGCAAGACAAGGGCCCTCCCACATCATGTCCCCACCTGTCTGCAGGAGTGCTGGCCTCTAACACCCAGACAATGCTGGAGAAAGGAGACTGGTGAGAGCTGTGGCCAAAGCAGCCATCAGAATTCTCAACTCCTTGCTCTCTTGCACTGAGGCAGGTATAAGCCCACCCCACCCCCTTCACTCCTACTACTTCCTTTGAAGCAACGCAGGAAGGGGAGGCAGAGCCAAACCACAGGCTGCATGCCCAGTCTCCTCTCCCCACTTCAGGGAATAGTGAAAAGAAAACCCACCTTTGAGTGGGAGTGAGGTTAGCCAGACACACACAGCCCACGGTTCTGCTTTTTTTTCAGGGGTGCTTCGAAGGGGGGGGACTGTCCACCCCTAGAAGCTGAGAAGCTAAGGCAGTCCTCCCTGCCTCCAAGGTATAGAAACCAAAGCCCTGGCAGCTCCAGCTCTCCCTGCTCACCTCCCCACTGGTGGCTATACTGGGATTTGAGGGCCAGGCAGAAGGAGAGCACACTCCCAGACATGCAGATGTGTGATTGGTGAAGGATGGGTGGTCCTGGTGTCTTTTTCTGCTTTTCTCTCTGGAGGCACCTGTTCCCTCCTTCTCTGCATGCCAAACCCTAGCAGAAATGTTAACTTTGTAAGTTACTAAATTGTGTCCATCAAATGTAATGCTGAATTAACATTGTTTCCAGATTGCATATGTAGTCATCAGTGACTGCAGGAAATACACGGGTTAAATAAGCTTCCTTTTCAATCAGTTCCATAATAAGTAAGATTGACATTAAACAGCCGCTAGAGAAATTTTAGCGGAGAGATTTGTCAATCATGCCTACTTTCAGAGCAAGCGCAAGAACACAGGGCTAGATAAAAGTTCATCACCAGGCTTAAGAGGACTGTACAAAGACTTAATGCTCACACTGAGGGGTCTAAGGCAAAAACCAAACCATCAATGTTTTTCTTTCATCTCTCTCTCCACAGGTGGCCAGACATATTCATTTGACCTAGTGTGATATCACAGAGAAAACAAAATGCCTGGCTGCAGATCTTCTCTGTAGGAATATTGGAGAATAGGAATTGCTATGCTGCATCAGGCCAGTGGCCCATCTACTCTGCTACCCTTCTCTGATTTTAGTCAGCACCTGATGCTTCAGCAGGAGGTGCAAGAAACCCTAAAATGGGGACAGTTATGGAATAATCTGCTCATAGGAGAAAAGTTCTTTCTAGCCCTACCAGCGAGCATGTGGCTTATTCTCTGCAACATGAGAGTTTCTAGCTCTTCCAAAATTAAAAAAATCTGTCGCTGTAGCTTGTTATTTGTAGAAGTGTCCAATGCTTTTGTAAACCTTGCTAAACTCTTGGATTTAATCCTCTCACACACATACTTTAGTAAATCAGCCATATACAGTCAAAGGGAAAGTTTATATTCCTCCATGTATCACTATGACTGACATTTTTCGGGGGCTTTGCCAGTACCCTCGCAAACTGTGCTGTTCATACATCTCAGGCAGGACTCTCTTACAGAAACTCAGCACCTTCAAGTAAAACCCATGCATTTCTCTAAGAGATTTAAAAGGATACACATAATCCCTTCATGTCAGAGACTTGGCTGAACCACAAAGTTCAATTCAAGATGCACATCCAAATGTTCCCAAAGTTTGAGACAGTTCAGATTTGTGCTTTTGGCTCAGCCCCTTAGACACACAAGACCTGCTACCTCATTTGCATTCAGAGCTGGATGCAAACCTCAAAGATCACAGGTATTGGATCAAGGATTTTGATCTGGGCCCATATTGATTGAAAACTGCATATATTTAAGTCAGGGACTTAAAACTCCCACCCCGCAAAACATCTTTTTCTGAAACCTGGTCATGTTCTGTACTGTGCATTCACTTTCCACGTTGTTGTTTAACTCTTAACATTGATCTTTATGCAAGAAGTTTAAGCCAAAATCCAAAGCGATTAAACAGCATGTGCAATATTAAATCATGGAAAATCACTTTTTTTTATTGATGGTACTTTAAAAAGAAAAGAAAAGAAAAGAAAAAGGTTAAAGGCTTTACCTTGACAACAAACAGACATGCAGAGGCATGATGGAGAAAAGGCTGGAGGCAAGTTTACCAGGAACACCATGACAGATGCCCTATTCTTTAATTTACTCCTCCGGCACGGTCTTAAACACCAACTCCTTTAATAAAGTCTTGGGTAGCTTAAAGAATTAAATGGCTATTTGCAGATTCTAAAATATTAGGCAAAATAATTTCGTGTTTTAGGACCATAAAATATCTCTTTCTTAAAGAGACAGTGCCCCCCGCCAAAAGTGCCAGTATTACCAGCGCAGGAGAATTTCTACCGTATTACACCCTTCAATTACATTGATATTTGTCAGTGGTTCTTGCTGTAAGAGAGGCTAACAGATAGAATTCTATCTCTGAACTATTGGGCATAATTGCTTACACCTTGTAATTGTACCTG
Source organism: Trachemys scripta elegans (assembly GCF_013100865.1). Taxonomy (NCBI): domain Eukaryota; kingdom Metazoa; phylum Chordata; order Testudines; family Emydidae; genus Trachemys; species Trachemys scripta. Next base: position 165,655,383 of record NC_048298.1, on the reverse strand, counting down.
CACTAAAGAGAAAGGATAGTCAGAGCAAGGTTTCCATTGTCTATCACTTGGCACGAGAGACCGAACTGCTAGGCTCTACCTTTAATGTTGCTGTTTTGGCTGTGAATACTAAACCATTCCTGAGATCAACAGAAAAACCCTGCAAGGAGGGAAGGATTTTGGATTATTTCATTTAGTTATGATTCTCTGTCTGTAGCAAAGAAAAATCAGGACAGAGACATCTGCAGGTGTCAGGCTCAGGCACTGTGGCATGATATGAGTTCTGAATAAAATATTGGCAGGTTATTCATTGGCCTCTAAAGCACAGACTGCCAGCACCACATCTGTTTCATGCATTTAATCTGTAACCAGTCTGCAACCAATACTGATCTGTTGGCTAATCATTTAATAATCCCATGGTGTGATTACTTGCAGGATGTCAACTGATAGCAAGTTTCATTCTAGAATTACAATCATTCTGAAAAATCATAGAGTAGAGTTCAAGTCAAAGCTACTCTATTGGCTGAATCCTCAGGGACACTGCCATTAATGTTCAACCACCTGTATCGGTACCAGGCTGGAAGCATAAAGCCTGAAAAGTCTTCTGTCTGCACTTGCATAATGAACCCAGACAGTGAAGTAACTTGGCGATTCAGGATTGCATTAGATGCCAATATGCCTTGTGCTGAGTCAGTTAGGAAGGCCACATTTTCATGACCTGAAATGACTGAATACTCAGCTTGTTCAGTAAGACCATAAGGACTTTATCAAATACTGGCATCAAGTATGTATTCTAGACATGACCTTCTCTGACTGGTATTTATAATATTGTACCTTTGCTCACTATTTCATGGGTATACTATGCACATCTTGTACCAGCACTGCCACTCTACAGTGGTCTGTATACTAGTCACGCTCATTCAAAACAAAGAGTAATTTACTGAGCGACATGGCCCCCACTCAGAGACCATCATTAATAAGCAACTACATAAGGTATCCCCAAACATTTTATAATTAAACTAAGCCACCTCCTTTCCACAATTACAAGAGCGCCATCTGGCACAAAGTCTGGGTGATCAGCACTCTCTCCTAGGAGACCAGCTTAACCACTTTGTAAAACATTGACCATGAGGAACAACACTATATACACACAGCTTATGTACAGGAAACTTTGCATAGTTCGTGACATTGCTTTAGGGCTTTAGACAAACATCTGATAGAAAAGTAACGTATTATAACTGCTATTTTAAGAGTAACCCCCAGAGACATTAATATTTCAGCTACAAGTGACTTTTTATTAATTAAAACTTATATTTATTATGTGCCAAGTATTTTGTAAACAGTAAAGTAGTTATACTATTTAGTCTTCTATGGGAGTCTCTACAGTTTTTCAAGTAAAATTTTCAGTGACCTTTATTATTAAAAGACCACCTCTTATAAGAGATCAGTTCTTGTTAGGCCCTTGGACAGCCACTTAATACAGGCTTCACTGTATTTCTGACTTCAAAAACAGGCAACTTACTTTCATTGCAAGTTTCCCTGTGTTAGGGTGTTTATGGCAAGGTATGAAGTGAAAAGACCATGTTTGGATTTCCGTGACACTGTTCTTTCCAAGTCATTCTAGAATGACTATGGATTTTGTTTGAAGAGCTATTCTGACATCAACTTTTGGGACTGCATCAGTTCTAGCCTATGAGCCTAACTCTGCTCTCAGTTACACCAATGTAAATCCATAATAACGTCATTGGAATTACAGTGGATTTACACTAGTATAAATGAAACCAGAATTTGGCCCCATGAGTTTAGATGAAATTAAATTGTAACTCTACATAAATCCCTAATATAGATTTTTGTGTAACATTGCTTAGAAGATACATAAGGCTGCACAGAGTCAACAGCTGGTACAGAAGTAATATGAGGACAGACAGTCTCTCATTTCTCTTAGAGATAATTGAACAGAGAACATAAGAATGGCAATACTGGGTCAGACCAATGGTCCATCTGGCTCAGTATCCTGTCTTCTGACAGTGGCCAATGCCAGGTGCTTCAGAGGGAATGACCAGAACAGATAATCAAGTGATCCATCCCTGCTGCCCCTTCCCAACTTCTGGCAAACAGAAATCCTTTTGTGTCATCCCATAGGAAGGGGGCATGTACTATGCAAGTGCTGAAACAGGCTGTTTCCTTTGGCCAATGTCTCAAGCTCTTCAGATTTAGGACTGATTTACCAAATGCTCCTCCAATATTAAATTAAAACACATATGGATAGTTTATCCAAAAAACTCACCTCAGGATAAAACTCTTTACTTGCCTCATTATCGCTTTCCTCAGGCAAAGTCCAAATAAATAACTTTGACTGTGCCCTAAACAGGGCCGGCTCTAGCTTTTTTGCTGCCCCAAGCAGCAAAAAAAAGCGCCGCCCGCCGAACCCCCCCCCCCCCCCCCCCCCCCCCGAGCGCCGCCCCCCTGCCGAGCGCCACCGGAGGGGCCCCCGCCCGCGGAATGCCGCGCCGCACTGCGCTCCCCCCGCCGCCCCAAGCATGTGCTTGGGTGCCTGGTGCCTGGAGCTGGCCCTGGCCCTAAACATTAACTTTAGGTTCTGCTGAACCTATGGAATTGGAGAAACTACGTCTAGAGTTGAGGGCCTTTAAACCTAGTGAGCATCCCAGCTGACCTGAGCTGTAGAGATGGCACACGGGGAGAGAGGCAATTTCTCAGGTAGCTACTGTAGCATCCCAAGCCACAGAAGACTTCACAGCTCAACATCAATACTTTGAATTGCACCCCCAAATAAAATAAGAAGCCAGTATAGATCTCAGAGAGCCTATACAATTTGCTCTCTGGGGCTAATACTGCCGAAATAAACAAGCAGCCACATTCTGCACCAGCTCTAGGTTCTGATTAATCTTCCAGAGTACGCTGTAGGGCCTGAAACCACAGGATCAGACCCATCAGCCACATTTGTTGAAACAAATCAGTTTTGAAACAGATCCGCTCCCAACGCAGCCAGACCTATCAGAAGGGTAGAAAAGTCAGACAACTCCAGGATGCCCACTAAGGACTTTACCATCGATAACCATTTTACAGAGGTGCTGAGATACTCTAGTGATGGGTGGCAGTATAAAACCAATAGACAGACAATGCTGAGATTATAAAGGAAGGGATATTTACTGTAAGGCTCACACATCAGAAAGGAATTGCTTACAATCAGCTAATAAAATGCACTGATGCTATATGTGAACACAGGAGCTGTAGAATGATCCAGAAGTAATTCCAGACAGAGAACCTCAACAACAAATGATGAGTAAACCCCCTTTATAATGGGGCCCAATACCATGCCCACCACATCTTCCAGGTAGTTTTATTATTATTATACAAGAAACAAAACTAGGCTCAAAGACATGAAACACATGTACCATAACTCTTAGTGCCATCTGTGTTTGCAGAGCTGAGACTATATATGTGTTTTTACAGCTGGTGGGAAAGTGTTGAAGGGACTTTTAAATTGTATCAGTCACATGACTGGTGATTTAAGCAGAGATTTTCCAATTTGCCTAAGAGATGCAAGATCATAGTTGCCACTGAAAGTAAATGGGACTTGGGTTCCTAACTCCCTTAGATGCTTTTCAAAATCTCCCTCTAAATGAGGCATGGTCGGGCAAGAGGAAGGAAAAGTGCTGCTGTTTTGGACTATTTGTGCTTTAACTTCTATACGATTGTATTTATAAAACTCAAGTGCACCCATAGGTTTGGATGGACACGCTTTGATGTGGAGTTTCTTACAGACCAAAATCTAAATAAAATAAATAGCACTGGTTTCCAGCTTAACAGACCATAGCAGTCAGTCATTTAAGCTTGCTGTATAGTCCAGCATCCTAACTCACTTTATAGTCACAGTATATTACCGTATATCCCACACTATATGCCACATTGCTGCTTTTCAATACTATTGAAGTTAACAGGTAGAGCAGCTGTACAACTAAAGCACCCTGACAGCTATTCATGCTGAAAAAAAAAAATCAGGAAAAGCTGAAGTCCAAGGTATGTTTTCTGTGGAAATCAGACATAATAATCATTGCATGCTTTGTTCAAGTGGATGTGATTCTCTTGTTTCCTTCCCTGCTAATGTCAATCTGGGCCTTGGTAATGGATTCAGTACAAAAGCAGAAAACAGGAGCTAATTTTGTTGGCATCCTTCTCAGCATGACACTGTTACAGATGAAAGCCCCCTGCTTTAACAAGGGGAAAAAAAATAAGTTTCCTTCTGTAAGCAAACCCCCCTGCCAATTTTCTTTATATGCAATAAATAGATCATTCATGAGCTAAAAAAATAAAGCTTTCTAGCTTGGAAAGAAATCACATCAATATTTAACTCTCTGCCTGGCTTCTTGTTTGGTAGGTGTATCACTTACCAGTTGAAAGGAGAGATATTTGTTAGCATGCTTTAATTTAAAGGCATGCTGTCTGGAAACAGCAGGATTTATTTCAAGTTAAGGAGTTCTCCAGCCATATCAGGGTTCTTCACTAATGAGGTCAGTAAATCTGCTGTCACCAGTTCTATTAACGCACACCTTTCTAGATTACTTTTAATAATTGGATTCCCAAAGAGCTATCCAGACTATGCTTTGGTTGCTCATAATTGCTGGAGCCAAGTCTGCTCCCATTGCAGCCAATAAAGTTAGGTATTGAGTTTAATGAAAGCAGCAGGATTGGGCCCCATAGGACTTACTCTAAATATCTGCCTTTAAGAAAAACATTCATTGAATTAGATTTCTACAAAAACTTTCAGACACAAGTTCACATTCACTTTGTCTTTAAAGGCATAACCCTGTTCTCGTCAACAAGTAACTTGCATGACAATTTTGAGATGCATAAAACCTGTGGAATTGGGAATTGTACCTTTACATCACTTAGGCCACACTAACGAACTAACGAACTTACAGCATCAAAGCTGTACGGATGCAGCTGCACCGCTGGAAGATCACTCATGTAGCCACTTTATGCCAACGGGAGAGAGTTCTTCCGTCAACATAACACCACCTCAATGAGCGGCGGTAGCACATAGCGTTGTGCACACTACCACATATGCTGGCAAAATTTATATTGGTCAGGGGGATTTTTTTCCCCCCACACCCCGAGCAACATAAGTTTCACCAACATACCTGGTAGTGTAGACATGGCCTTAGTGTCAGAGACAGAAAGTTTGTGGAGGGGTGCTGCAAAATACTATGTTTTATTATGCAGAGACAGTTGGGAAACTATGACACTGAATAATGAGGATCTCCTTCATGCACTTTGGATGTAGAGCAATTCCTGAGCACCACAGAATGTAAAACACCAGATGCAAAATTAAGAGAGAATTCACAGTTGCACGAAAATAAGATAATATACTTCTTGAGATCCAAAACTCTTCATAAAAAAGTATGGTGGCAAGATTCAGAAATGAAAGTGTCTACTTTGGATGTCAATTTTTGGTTACTCAGTTTGAGGACACCTTTAAAGGGGCCTGATTTCCAGAAAGTGCAAAACACCCACCCTTCGAAAATCTGGTTCTCTTAACGTTTCTCAAGGTGATTACTCAAAAATCATTCACTTTTCAAGAGTTAGGCCCATACTTTATTATTTATACACACGTGAAGGACAGATTAACACTAAGAACACGAGTAAATCAGAGAAGGAATATTACCATTGCTATGCATACAAGACTGCACTTGCCTGGACAGTTATTTTGTCTCTCAAACCAAAGGGCATGTGCACATACACATGTGCGCACTCTATCCCAGGCTTTACATGCATTGCATGTTTTCTTTTTTAAAGAGATTACACTTGGTTAGGCAAAAAGGAAAAAAATCTTCCTGGAAAACAAAGAGTTTATATATTTGCAACACAGGACCAAGTTGTCAGACATGGGCATGCATGATGACCCTGAAATAAATGCACAGACAGAATGGGCAATTGTACAGCCCAAACCCCTTTTTCCATACACAATCACTAATTTTCCCATGTGCAAATGCAGGGTTATTAGGCACAAGTAGAGCTGGATGAACTTTTTCAGACAAATCATTTATTCACTGATAAAAGAAGTTTCAATCAACCCCAAAACTTCATAAATTTGGCATGAATTTGCCAAAAAAAATTTGGCCCAATTTAAAAAAAAAAAAAAAAAACGGATACCAGGAGGTGGTGCCAGCCTCCATATAACCGTTAGCCCAGGGGTTAGAGCACTTACCTGAGATGTGGGAGACAAGTATTTAATTCCCCACTCTGCCTGATGTGGAGAAATGATTTGAATTTGGGTCTCCCACATTGTCCTGTCCTAGCCCTAGTCACTAGTCCAAGCCACTTCTCTACAGGGTATTCTGGGGCACATCTCTCAATCTCTCCTATTGAAGCTGTTTCATTTCCTATAAATAATTATTCAAGGTACTTGTGGGTCACAGAAACCCCTTTGGGACGGTCACATGATGTGCCTAGACTACCTCTGAGCCTGTTTTCCCTGCCAGCTTGGGACTTCAGTACCTTGCCTGGTTTGAGCCAGACATGCTTGCCTGCTGCAAACACAGATCCATGTCTGAACCATGTCCCCCACAAGCTGCAGGCTTAACTGAAAACAGCATAAGACGTGCTCCTGTCTCCAGCACTCAGATGCCCAGCTCCCTATGGGGTCCAAACCCCAAATAAATTCATTTTACCCTGTATAAAGCTTATACAGGGTAAACTCAAATTGTTCGCCCTCTATAACACTGATAGAGAGATATGCACAGCTGTTTACCCCCTCCCCCCAAGTTATTAATACATACTCCGGGTTAAGTAAAAAGTGATTTTATTAAATACAAAAAGTAGGATTTAAGTGGCTCCAACTAATAACAGACAGAACAAAGTAAATTACCAAGCAAAATAAAATAAAACACGAAAGTCTAAGCCTAATACAGTAAAAACTAAATGCAGGTAAATCTGACCCTCAGAAATGTTCCAATAAGCCTTTTTTTTTTTTTTTTTTTTTTTAAACACACAAACTAGACTTCCTCCTAGTCTGGGCCCAATCCTTTCACCAGCTCAGGTGGTAACTAGGGGATTTCTCATGATTGCAGTCCCTTTTGTTCTGTTTCACCCCCTTATATATCTTTTGCACAAGGCGAGAATCCTTTGTCCCTCTCTGGGTTCTCACCCCTCAAACTAAATGGAAAAGCACCGGGTTAAAGATGGATTCCAGTTCAGGTAACATGATCACATGTCACTAAGACTTCATTGCCCACTTGCCAGCACACAGGTATACAGGAAGACTTCCAAGTAAACAGAGCTATCTACAGTCAATTGTCCTGGTTAATGGGAGCCATCAAAATCCCAAACCACCATTAATGGCCCACACTTTGCATAATTACAATAGGAACTCAGTTATATTTCATATTTCTAGTTTCAGATACAAGAATGACACACTTATACAGATAGGATGAACACACTCAGATTATAAGATTTGTAATGATATCCTACAAAGAGACCTTTTGCATGAAACATATTCTAGTTACATTATATTCACTCATTAGCATATTTTCATAACGTCATATGGAGTGCACCATCACCGTAGTTAAGTCCAAAGCTGACTGCAAAGAGTTACAAAGGGATCTCACAAAACAGTGACTGGACAACAAAATGGCAGATGAAATCGCATGTTGATAAATGCAAAGTAATGTATAATGGAAAATACAATCCCAACTATACACAGAAAATAATGGGATCTAAATTAGCCGTTACCACTCAAGAAAGATCTTGGAGTCACTGTGAATAGTTCTCTGAAAACATCTGCTCAATGTGTGGCAGCAGTCAAAAAAGCAAACAGATCATCATCAGGAACCATTAGAAAGGGGATAGATAAGACGACAGAAAAGACCATAGTGCCACTATATAAATCCATGGTATGCTCACATCTTGAATACTGAGTGCAGTTCTGGCCACCCCATCTCAAAAAAAAAAGATGTATTAGAATTGGAAAAAGTACAGACAAGAGCAACAAAAATGATTAGGACCCTGTCTTTGGTCCAAAGCTGCAGGGAGAGCAGAGTGAATTAGGGAGGCCAGGTGCAGGAGGAGAACATTAGTTCTGCTTTAAATACTGAATATCTATTTAGCGTTTATACACACAGTGGGGTTCAGGGGTAGGATACCGTAGTAAGGGGAAGTAGACTATCGCTCCATTATTTGTTAAACGGGAAACATATGTGCCAAACTTAAGTGCTACTGCAGGAATGTTATCTCTGTTCAAGACTTTTAGAGATTATGTTTGTTTCTGTCTTGTCAAAACATGATTTTGCTATAGTAATAGGTTGGCAATATTTTGAAAATGTAATTAAGATTTTGATTTCAGGTCCCTACATTATGTAAATGTGTTATAAAACTAGATATACTCAAGGCCAGTCCTGCTCCTATTGAAGTATGTGGGAGTTGGATTATTGGCTTTAATGCGAGCAGAACTGGCCCTTGATCAATTGGTGTTTGAATTTACCCTTTTCCTTCAAGCCACAATTTTTTTCTTCCTGCTGACAGGTCTGTTTCTTCCTGCTGGCCTACAAAAGGGTGCCTTTAATGTGGAAAAGGTTAGCAGATATCTTTGAATGTCAGCTAACTTTTTTTAAACATCTTTATTTCAAAAGAAAGTTATTTTGGTTTAGACTAGTAGCTCTTCATTTGCTGTATTGTTTTGAGTAAATTAAATTTATCTCCCATCACTCCAAAACACACTCTACCACACTAAGATTTTCTATTTACAACTCAAAAATCTAACAAGATTAAGATCATTACTATCTCAAGGCAAAGTCAAACTTGTTGAATCTTTAACTTCTGTCTTTTGTGATGGTTTGCAACTTCAGGCATTGAAAAAAATCTTGAGATCTTTAATTTAAAAAAGCTACCTTTTGATATAGTCAGAACATCTAATGAGGTACATAGGGGAAATTCATGTTTTAACCTCTTAGAAAAAATAATCTGCATTTTATCAGTGAGACAGCACCAAAGTGTAAATCTGTTTGCAGATACTGTGTAGTTCAGTTTGCGTAGTTTTACAAAAGAGTGGGTGAGATAAGTTTTCATGCTTAACAATCCCATGAGGAACCCCTTCAGTGTGTCATACCTTTAAGGGGCCCCATTCTTCCTTAAGGGTAGGGCACAGCCCACAGGATAATGCCTCTGAGACTGAGCCTCTGGGCTCCAGCACTCCTGTTTCACACCATGAATTCTGTCTCAGTTAGCCTCACTGAGACAGACAGCTGTTTCACCCTTCTTCAGCAATCAATGCACCTCCACGAGTATTTGCGGTGACACAGGCAGCCTTTTCAAAACAGAGTAGGGTTTATTAGTCAATTGGAGCATAGTGTCGGGAAGTCCTTAGCTTAGTATAGAGAAGCTAAGGTTAAGACATGGAACCCTGGCTTGGTCAATGTGGACTATCAAACCATGTTGCTGAAGGGGAAAAAAGAAAAAAAAATATCTTGATTTCTTCTGTCTCTGACCCAGAGAATGAGACTAACTATAGAGATAATGCTGGCAGAGCCATAAAACCATAACTATGCTAGAATACCCCTGTAGCGTAGATGCAGCCTGCACCAACAAAAGGTTTTTTTCCTGTTGGGGTAGTGACAGGAGCTAGGTTGATGGAAGCATTCTTCTGTAACCAGCTGCATCTATGCTAGGGTTAGGTCAGCATAGCAATGTCAGGTGGTTTTTCACATCCCTGACTGACCTAGCTTTATCAATGTAATTTTTAATGTAGACCAGGCCTCATGCCATGTGTATGCTACAAACTTTGGTCAATACACGTTATGTTGGCCTAAAGCTGCCACAGTTAGTATCATATGCATGCATACTCACCAAGAGTACTTGTGTTGACAAAGTGTGGTGCACCATGGATAAGTATCCCAGTATGCTATGCACCACTACTGGCTCAATGCCTTCTGGAGAATTTTCACCATGAATGGTGGGGCACACAAGTCATACAGGGAGGGTTGGGAACGAGGGGTCAATCATGCAAATTTCTCCATCCCATATTGCCATCTATATCCCATAATGTGTGTCTTCTTTTGAAAAAAAAAATCCCACAAACCTGTGCAACACTATTTGCTATCTACCATCTCTGACACAAGCATTGAGACTGCACAGCTCTGCACTAGTCATGAACATTGCAAAACACAGGATAAACAATCCTCCAGTAATTGCAGAAAGTACTGCAACAATGGGGGACAGGACTTATTTGAGGACAGATTGCTCTGGGACATAAGGAAAAATAATTCAAGGCTGTTGGTAGCATTCACGGAACAGCTGCAGATAGGGGAGTGCTGCTTCTGGGCCCAAGAAATGAGCATTGACTGGTGAGATCTCATCATCCCAAACTTTCATTATGATGCTGAGGGGCTGCAGAACTTTTGGATGTACAAGACCACATTCCTGGATCTGTGTGCTGAGCTCGCCCCAGCCCTCCAGATTGGACACCAGAATGAAAGCTGCACTGATGGTGGCGAAGTGAGTAGCAATTGCACTATGGAACATTGCAGTGCCAGATGGCTATTGGTCAGTGGAAAATCATTCTGGAGTTGGAAAAATCAACAGTGGGATCAGTTGTCATGCAAGTGTATGGGGTCATTAATCATATCCTGTTATGCAAGATTGTGATTCTAGGCAATATGCAGGACATCATGGATGGGTTGGCAGCTATGGGGTTCCTGAACTGTGGTGGATGATAGATGGCATGCACTTCCCTCTTGTGGCCCCAGCCAATCATGCTACAGAGTACATCAACAGAAAAAGCTACTTTTCTATGGTTGTGCAAGCATTGGCGGATCACCAGGACACTTAATCAACATCAATGTGGGCTGCTCAGGAAAGGTACATGATGCTTGCATCTTTAAGAACCCAGGACTGTTCAGGAAGTTGTAAACAGGGATATTTTTTCCCCATCCAGCAGATCATCACTGGCAATGTTGAAATGCCATGAGTGATCCTGGAGGACCAAGCCTACCCCTTGGCTCAAGAAGCTGTACACTGATCACCTTGACAGCTCTAAGGAAAGATTTAGCTACGGGCTCAGCAGGTGCAGAACGACTGATGAATGTGCTTTTGGTTTATCGAGGGGACAGTCTGTTTACACTCACTAGATTCTATTTTAGTGAGAGAAATATCTCAATGGTTCTAGCTAAGGCTATGTTTTAGTCAGGGGTATTTTTAGTACAAGTCATGGAGAGTAAACAAAAATTCACAGCCCGTGACCTGTCCATGACTTTTACTATATACCCCTAACTAAAACTTGGGCAGGGGGCTGCGGGTGCTGGGGGAAGTGGCCTGAGCCCCCACTGCTGCTGGCGGGGGGGGGGGGAGCGATTGGCAGGGCTCCATACTCGGCTCCATGTGTCCCTGCAGCTCTTAGGCAGAGGAGAGGCCACGAGCCGCCGCACACTGCTTCCGCCACAAGTGCCAGCTGCGCAGCTCCCATTGGCCAGGAACCGCAGCCAGAGTACATCCCATTGGCTCCCATTGGCCAGGAACCGCAGCCAATGGGAGCTGCGGAGGTGGGGCCCGCAGGCATAGGCAGCGCGCAGAGGCCCCTGGCCCCTCCATCTAGGAGGAGCTGCAGGGCCAGGCCAAGACAGTGGGAGCTGGGGAGCCCCCCTAGCCCAGGGTAAATGCTCCTGCACCCTCCCAACCTCCTGTCCCTAGCCCTGAGCCCCTCCCACACATCCAAACTGCTGCTGCTGGCCGCTGCAGAAGTCACGGAGGTCATGAAAAGTCACAGAATCCGTGACTTTCGTAACCTCCATGACAGACTTGCAGCTTTAGTTATAGCTCCCTGCTGTCTCCTGCATAATGTCTGAGAAGCAAAAGGGGGGAAAGTTGCAGTTGGGGTGGAAGGGAGGGAAGCTGGCTGCTGATTTTGAACAGCTAGATACAATGGCCATTACAAGAGCTCAATGCAGAGCTATGTGGCTAAGGGTGGCCTTGAATGGAGCATTTTAAATAGCCAGCCACAGTAATATGCTGTGCTGGATATCACCCTACTTGGCCCTGAAGATTTGAGGGTTGTATGTGTAAGCAGAGTCAGGATGAGCTCTACCCTGACATCTGGTGGTGAATTATGGCGAGTNTTTGAACTCTGGGGCTGCACTGATCATGGACAGAGACTTTGGGGGGTTGTTGGACTTTTGGGACTTTTGTGATTCTTGGGTTGCTGGACCCAAGAGACTTTGGGATTGGTGGACTTTTGGGACTTTGGTGATTCTTGGGTCGCTGGTTTCAAGAACCAACGGGAGAGGACACGGCCCAATTTGCTGGGGTGGGTCTTCGCTCATGGTTTGGTCTAAGAACTCTAGTTGTGGTGTTTTCCAATTTAATGCTGATGTTGTTTACCTCATGTTATTAAACATTTTCTGTTACACTCAGACTCCGTGCTTGCGAGAGGGGAAGTATTGCCTCTTAGAGGTGCCCAGGGGGTGGTATGTAATTGTCCCAGGTCACTGGGTGGGGGCTCGAGCCGGTTTTGCATTGTGTTATTGAAACGGAACCCCTAGATACAGAACCCGGCCCTTGTTGCTGCCAACGTAGATGGGCAGAAGGGTTACATATGGAATTGCGTAGTGCTTGGCCTACATTTATGAACATCACACAGCCTTTTAATGAACCCATGAATTATGCTGTGCTTACTGTACCTTTATAATTATTACATGGGGTTTTTTCACTGAACCTGTGAGTTCTGGGCTCCTGTTTTATTACAAGTAACATATACTTTGAGTGCCACTAGACATTCTGCACGTTGTGCTATGAAGATGAATTTCAAAAAAGTGAAAACAAAAATAATGTGCAATTAAAAATTAATACAGTATAAACACAGAAGATCAATTAATGGAGCAGAACTTTAAACTTAGAATAATAGAAAACATCTGTGTCCATTTCACTCCATTTCTGCCAAACATACATGAACACTGGCTCTCACATAGGCCAGTGTAGGTGAAGCTGTGGTTCTCCTTACTATCCCTGGCACGGAGTGGCAGGGGTAGGATGTGGCCCATGATGAGACCTGGAATGCTGGGGGCGGAGGAGGGGGAAGGTTAGGGAGCAGCTGAAATGGAGTTTTCCATTGACGAGCCCATGGTTGTAGGTCAACAAGCGTCTGGAGCAAGTGTGTTTGCTGGTGGGGAAGTCCCATTAAATCCCGGTGCATCTCCTTCGCCTTTTCCTACTGGGACTCTTAAGCCTTTCTCCAGTCCCTCTGTCCGTGGTCTGATACAGCACTGGCTTGCAGGATCTCAGTGAACAGTCTCCCTAGTCCACTGTTCTGCTCCTCAGAGTCAGGCATTCCGCAGGTGTGGAGGGGCACCCCTCAAACCCACAATGACAACAGCCATAGATCAATCAGACAGACGCATCATATTTACGATCACCATTAAAAGCAAAAGCTAAGTTTCAGAATTCCCTTTCCTATGGGAATAAGTTTTAAATAAAACTTGCTTATTGACACTTCAGCTATGGAGCATCTTCGCCCAGCACTGCTCTCCAGCCATGGTAAGCATGGCCCACCAGGGGCAAGGAGGTGTAGGGAGGTGTCGGAAATCAGGAAGGAATTGTTCAGTTGCATAAAACCAATAAAACTTTGGTCCCCTATTTCCATGAGTACGAGTACAGGGCAGTGGCCCTAAGTACTGGCACTATTAACCACAGGCAGTGATGATTTTAGCTGATATCTCACTCCTGAGTGGTCACAAAGCCACAGAGAATGCAACTGCTACTGGCCTCCCAAAACCACACAGGCCCTTATGCTGCTAGCCTGTTTACTACGTTGGTACCTGCTGAAGCCATTGTGGAGTAGTGTGGGAAGCATCCGACCGTGGAGGAAGAAATAAGGCAGCCATCCCTAGAAACCTTCAGGAGTGGACTGCAGGGGACTTCCATGAAAGTCTCATTGAGATCTCTCAGGAGGCACAAGGAACATCCCTATGTACATAAACTGCTCTGCATGCCCCCACTCTGCCCCGCCTAATCCTACAGGGGAATGAAAAAACAGATAATCAACTCTACCTCTCTTTGTTGTACTGCTACCTCTTCTCATAGGAGTAAAACAATGAAAAAGTAGATGCTTGTGTCCAGCTAACTTGGGGTTGGGCAGGGATCCAGCTTCACATTTAAACACTGAAAGGGAGAATGCATGCACACACTTACTGGAGGTTCCTTCTCCTCAATTGGGCTCATCTGTGCTCAGTTGGTGGGACTAGCTAGACTGCAGTAGAGTCAGGATCTGTTTGAGACTTGCAGCATAGCTGGATACCCTGCCCCTGTCCCTCTTCCTCCTCACTTTTCATGACAGAGGTGACGGTCTCAGGCTCCACTGAGGTATCCATGGTGGTCTGGGGGTGCTGGCGAGGTCTCTGCCAAGGATGTTATGCAGCTCATTGTAAAAGCAGCAGGTCTGTGGCTCAGCATCAGATTGACTTGTCTTCCCTGGCCTTGTGGTGTGCCTGCCATAGTTCCTTTGCTTTCATGCTGCTGATCCCTGTTATACCCCTGCATCGTCTTCATCCCGTATGCAATTCTTTCATAAATGTCCAAGTTTCTAGCACTACTCCATACCTGTGATTGCACAGCCCCTTATCTCCACAGGCCCTGGAGATCCAATATCTCCTGTCTGCTCCAGGCAGGACCCCATCTAGAGCATGTAGCTGGCATGGCAGTTGGCACACAAGGGACATCTGCTAGGTGCATTTGCCAGGCTGAGCAATCAGGAAAAGATATTTCAAAATATGTGGGAGTTTTAAGGGGGGGGGGGGGGAGTGGGAGCCTTCTGGTCTCCATGACCCCTGGGCAGTAGAGTTCACAATTGTGACCAGAGTGATCACCGTTGAAGGACTGTTAGGGTCAACATATGTCATGCAGTATCTATACTTGGACTGCGTCAACCATGGCTCAATGCTGTTTGGAGAGATGGTGTTACTGCATCATCGCAACGAGTCTCTTATGTCAGCAAGAGACAGATTTGAGTGCAAACAAATAGGTCGACACAAGGCGAGTTACCTCAACCTAACTTTGTAGTGTAGACCAGGCCACAGTCAAGTTCCCTGAGCCCTGTTCAAAGTGGTTTGTAGGCTACCTAGGGGAGCAGAACAGGGCTAGGGTCATTAAGGCTACTGGCTCTGGTATTGTTTCTTACAACCTGTAAGTGGAAACTGTTAGGCAACTATTAAGAAGGACCACCTCCTTCTTGCCCTTGGCTCTGCTACCCAGACAGACCCCCTGAGTGGGCAAAACCCATCCCTATATATGGTACAGAAACACCATGCTAATGATGGATCCAGATACAGTATTAAATCTTAAAGAGCACCCCCACATTTGTCACAAATACAAATTTAATATTCTAGTTTAAGATGAGCTTTCAATATCCACCCATATCAAATGGGATTTAGAATTTATTTTTTCAGACATTTTTAATATTGCCCCAAGGCCTTGATATTCTCCAAAGAAAAGCACATTCAGATGCAGAGTAGTAGAAGATTTCATCTAAGGTCACTCCCTTTTAGCTTCTTTGTACCAAACTATGGGCCTGATCCTGCAGTCCCTTCCATTGAGGGAAGTTTCCTGCGGCCCTCAGCCTTGCATCAGTCCTTATATGAAAGTTAAGATTTTCTAGCTGTTTCAAGCCCCCAAATGGATTTCCACCTAATCCAGTAACATTTTCAAACTACCAAATATTCAGTAAATGCTTCCAAGCATATGGGGGGACGGATAGCTCAGTGGTTTGAGCATTGGCCTGCTAAACCCAGGGTTGAGAGTTCAATCCTTGAGGGGGCCATTTAGGGATCTGGGGCAAAAATCTGTCTGGGGATTGGTCCTGCTTTGAGCAGGGGGTTGGACTAGATGACCTCCTGAGGTCCCTTCCAATCCTGGTATTCTATGAAACAGTAGTTCAGCAACTCAATTAGTGAGCATCAGAAAAAGATGGAACCACCACTTTGGCATAGACAGGTATAACTCCAAGTTTCATATTAAGGGAACAAAGGCATCAAAGTTAATTGATATGGAATTAAACTGAATTTGAGGTAAAATATTGTATAGGAGCATGGGTCTTTTCCATTATTATGTACTTAGACAAGGAGTATATTTTTTCCAAGTACCTAATTATGAACCAAAATAGCCCAACTAAGCATGACTGATTACAGTCTCGTGGTTTACCTAAAAATGCAAATTTCTCTCCTATTAAAAATAAGGTCGAGGGTAGGGAGTTAGTTATGATTAAAGTACAAGCATTTTGAAACTGTAAGTACTTGTTTAATAATTGGCTGAGGCTTCCTTTTCAGGAACCTTACATGTAACAGGATCCAATTGTCATGCTTTGTTGGCAGGATGATTCCTCCCCTTCAGTGAGTTTCATTGCTTAAAAGGTTAATTGCAAAACAAATTAAAACTTAGGACCATTTTTTTTTTTTTTTTGGAGGAGCAGGAGCGGAGAAGTGACATTGCCCACCTCTACAGCTTTCCCTCTGGATCCCACACTGGAATGAAAAGGAAATGCATCAAGGAGACACTGGAGTTTCCTGCCCTATCTCTGGGTACTGCTACTAAGGGGAATGACCTAGGTCTGAGTTAGGCCCAGTATTCTTCACTGAGTGTTCTGATCTGCAGCTTATGAGAGGCATTCAGCACAGAAGGAAGTTTAGTTCTAACTTTTCATCCACTGCCAAACTCACCCTGTGAACCAGGAAGTTTGAGGAGGATTTCACAATCTCAGAATGCACTTCGTTCAAAAATACCACGGCGATGAAAAGTGTGATCTTGTATTCTGGGATAAATTCAGTGAATGAGGAAGTACCAAGAGGATTTCACAGGCATAAGGAATGCAGATGGGAGGGAAGAATGTTTTCATTATCTGCTTTGCAGTTCACCTGTACAGCGATAGCCTGGTTTGAAGAATTTCAAATCTGAGGTATGTCTTATGCTCTTCTCAAAAGAACTCACATCAAGAAAGGGAAAGCCTATTTGCTTTAAAAATGATAGATCCTGCCTTTGATTATTTTTATATTGTTGAATTCCTTTAACTTGCTCATATAGCTAGGGATTCCATCTTCAAACATTTTCATATTACTAAAGTTTTCTTCTGAAATTCCTCCCCCCAAAATTATTACGGAATTTCCTTCTTAGATTTTCATATCTGAAGTCAACTGTTCAAACATTTTCCACGTGCCTCTCTCAAAGAACCTCTCATACGCAGCAAGGTTCTTACCTCCCTAGCCATTGTCCGCAGAGCACAGCTGGGAGGAGGCTTGCAAAGGATTCAGTTGTGATCCCCTCATTGTGGGGCCAGTTTTACATTAATCCCACCTCTGTACACTTCAAAGCAGCCTGGAAAATGCTCTAATGTATGATGTCAGGCAGTAGCCTCAAGGGACCAGTTGGCTGGTGGAGAATAGTATTGCTCTGGCCACACCCTATGCACTCACTACATCTGAAATAGTCAGGAGTAGGTGTCCTAGATACCAGAGGAATCCCCAGCCACTGAGAGCCAATGGCTTTTAGGACCATAGGGTGGGTAGGAAGGTAGGAAGAAAAGAACTCTGAAAACCCTTTCATCCTTGAGGAATGTACACTGAATTATTCCTCATGATTAGAGAAGACACACCACTCCATGCCATGGTATTTTCCTTCATTTGGAAGGGTCCCTAGATATAGACCAGATTTTATTTCTACTGAAGTCATAGAGAGCAATTGACTTACCTGGGAGTGGGGCATATAGAGGTACTTCCAACCCTAAATGTAGGATGTGCCATACTAGTATGTTAAACTGAAAAAAATAAAATGAAGATTTTCCTCTTTAAGCATCAGGAATTCCTTTGGAAAATGTCATACCATATTGCACTGAAATATCACAAGACTGGCCTAACTTCTGCTATTTCCCTCTTCAATGCCAGGTCAATGCGCTTTCATTCACTAAGAGTGTGAAATGGCAGAGCCCAGTTACACATTTTGTAGCCGATATCTTAAGGGAAAATAAATGTTTTACAAATCAGCTACATTTCTACCCTGTCCCCTGATGTCGCAGTCTAATTTGAGCTGACATTTTCTTAAATATCAAATGTATTTTTAAGTTAGCTTAAATGTCTTGAGTTCTATCTAGAGTTGGTCAGAGGATTCTACAGGAATTTTTACTTATTAAGTGAGGATAGGAAAACTGGGTAGACCTGAAGTGCAATATTTAAAGGGACCACTGATCATGTGTACATCTAATCCACTGGTAAATGTGTTATAGATCTCCAGCTCACATCCTCTGTGGAACAGGTAGAATCTGTTACAGCCCTAGCTACAGACCCCTAACGCATTCGCTCAAGCTGAAGTAGCTTTAACTCTGGAGGCCACTGGTTTAATCCCGGGCAGAGGTGTGGACTTCGATTTCTCGGGGGTGTTTGACCCCTGCTGTGCCCCAGGTCCCGCCCCCACTCCAGCCCTTCCCCCAAGGTCCCACACCTGCCCTTTCCTGCCCCATCCCCTGAGCATGCCCTGCTCTCGCTCTTCCTGCCCCCTTCCCCCCAGTCCACTGCTGAACAGCTGATCCTCAGCAGGCAAGAGGCACTGGGGGGGGAGGGGAAGAGGGAGGAGGTGATGGGTGGGGTCTGCCAGTGGGTGTCGAGTGCTCACTTTTTTTTTTTTTTCCTTCCTGTGGGTGCTCCAGCCCCAGAGCACCCATGGAGTCGGTACCTATGATCCCTAGTGTATTGGCCATCACATATACATCTGCAGTGAAATGTATTGGTAATATAATTTTTCCTCATGCAGTAAACAGATTGAGAGCCCATTCTGTATCCAGTGAATGTATGTTTTTGTAAATTCTCTTCCTTTTTGTAAACTAACAGGCTGTCAAAGAAGGAAAGAAAGAAATAATTTACAAGATAGAATGAAAAAAATCTGCCCTGTGTCAAAGAAAACTGGGCCAAAGCACTGGTGAAGGCTTTATATTTATTCGTTTCCTCGTGGCTAGGCTACATGTGGAGTTTCAAAAGAGGGCAAGAGAATAAAAGTTGAATGTCAAACATCATCTAACAGTCTTAAAAAAAAATGCAAAGACAGATTAACCCATCTGAGCAGCACATATTCTCTAAAATAAAGTTTAACTAACTAAATCAGAAGAAAAAAAATCCTAAAATCAGCAAACAGGCTTAGGGCTTTGCAATCTAAACAGTGAGATTTTCAGGCCTAAGATACAAAGCAACTGAACATTTATTAGGAAATCACCAAATCCTAGCTTAAAACAGAGAGAGAGAGCGCATCTGTGGGCTGGATTAAAGAAGGGATCGTTCCTTATCTATTTTAGTGGCTAGCATGACAATGAGAACTCAACACAGGATTTTTTCTATTTTTGCACTGTGCAGATATCTTGGTTTGTGCGCATGCCTGGGAGTCTTTGCAAGAGAAAGAGTCTTAGGAGGAAGAGGTGTCACCGTTTCAAGGGTTAACTACACTTTTTGATCTCCTTTCTGGTCTCCCTTGAGGGCACCCACTTATGGTTTCCAGCTCCCAGGCATCACCTCTGACAGAGATCTGCATTTCCCTGCCTCAAGACCTCAGGTTTAGGCTTAAGGCCCTCTGCACCTCACTGTGGTTTCCCCGGGAGGGTGAAAACATTACAGAGAAAACAAAAACAACAAAAGCCCTACACACATGCTAAAAGCTCACTAGAGGTCACCCCAACTCCAATCTAGAGCTCTGATAGGTTGAAGTCTCAGACCCCCACAGCTAAATTTGTCCTGTTGGTTAGGAGTTCATGTCAGTTTTTAGATCAGGAACTAGAAACCTGATCTAGACAGTTCAGCTGTTTCTTTATACAGCTCAGGTCGTTGAGACCCAGTCTCAGGAAACAGATAATCATCAGGCAATGGCCCTCTCTCTCTTCAGGGCACAGATTCAAAAGGCTGGGTTTTGGGTTTGTATTTTTGTTTGGGGTCTTTTTTATATAACCAAAGTTGTGGAATTTACCATACTGTGTTCTCAGGGATTCCCCTGCTTATCACCTATTGTATTGTCCCAAAAGCCTGTCTGATAGTATTTATAGTATTTTTTTTTAAACTCCTAATACTTCCCAGGACTCATCTGTCACAACAGGCATGCTATTAAAACAAAACTTATTTCCACATGTGGGGGGATTTTACTTAAATTTTACTATACAGTTTTTGAAAATGGATTCTAAGTAGCTAAAAACATTACAGGTGTTAAACTGGATTGTGTGTAGATGTATTATGAAATAGTAACCAATAGCACATAGGACCTGATTATGCAAGTCCTTTAACAGGAAAAACTCATTCATGTTAATGGGAGTTTTGTCGACAGGATTGGTCCTATAATGTTGAAAGGGGCAATATGTAGAGTCCCTAGATTTTCATATTCTCTTTCAAATCTTCAACATACACTTTTCAGAAAAATTAATTAGCATTACATTTCTTTCTGCAGGCTATGGAACAGTGACAGACATTATCTGCC
Organism: Trachemys scripta elegans; assembly: GCF_013100865.1. Taxonomy (NCBI): domain Eukaryota; kingdom Metazoa; phylum Chordata; order Testudines; family Emydidae; genus Trachemys; species Trachemys scripta. Next base: position 165,634,914 of record NC_048298.1, on the reverse strand, counting down.
ATGATTAAACCCTCTGAACGAGCACAAAGCTCAAAGGAGAAAAATTTATTAAACCTGTGCTCTCCAATCTAGTGTCCTTGCTTGGAGGAAGCCTGAAGAGGGTATTAACTTCACGAGCTAAATGTGCTGAAAATTGTGTCTATGCACAGGGAGATGAAGATGCAGTAACTTCTACTACCCCAGCAAACCCACAAAGCAGGAGGACAGGACATACTTCCAATGTGTAATTTCTAAGCGAGACCAGAGCTAACAGGCCTGAGCTAATACGCTGGCCAGTGCTCCACACAACCTTAAAGGGGTGTAGCCTGAGGATTAGAGGGTGCAGCCAGGCCACTTCTCTAGCTGTGCATATGCAGTCAATAACTCTCACGGAGGGACTGGCTCACACTACTCCATTATAAAGAAGTACTTGCATCTAGAGTGCACTTCCCCCTTATTCTCCCTTGGCCACACACTATTACCCATTTTGTGACACATCCCAGTAAAAGGTGGGATTTTTTCCCTAAGGCAGCTATTTCTTAAAACAAATTATATACCCATTTTTTGGCAGTGATAAGATTATTAATGTTTGAGGCCCAGTAAGGTTTCTAGGATAACCGTTGACCAAATCCAACTGAATGGTAGTTTTGCCCAAACAAGAACAGCAGTTTTTTCCTGAAGTAACAAAGAAAAAAAAAACCACCTATGAAAAAAGGCATAGTATTACCAAGTGTTTCTGCTTTGTGTCACAGATGTATTTTTCCACAGTCAGTTATTTGGATTTCCTATAAAAGAGACAGACATTGAGATTAGAAGTTATTGCTGCTTAATATCAAGGTTGAAATATCTCATTAATGACGAGGGGGAAAGTGGGAGTTCAAATTCTCAGATTTGCTGTATAAATCTATCATGGGTGCAAAGATATTGCCAGATTGCACACATCTTTCATGAACCGGAAAAAAATTACATGTTCAAATTAATTTACAAACTGTTTTGAGTAGCACTTCTCTTGTTTTGAAATGATTTACAATACTAGTCAATTAAGATGATGGCTTGATCATATATTGGATGAAATGGTTCAGAAAACTTACATTAGTTCCACAGTAAGATTATTCATAAAGACCTTTAAATCTTACTGTGGGTTCTAATCACCAGCTTGGAAGGTTATTAGGAATATTAAAATAGCATTGACATTCATGTTATGTATAACTGTAACAATACAAGTTTTCAATTTCCATATATTTCACAAAGCTTTGTAGCTGCAACTAAAAGCAATTCATCCTCTCAGAAGGGTAAATATTTAGCACATTGCTCCTCAGTTTAAAGAGAACCACATTAGACAGCACAGGATGCTTCTCTCATCCAAAAACGAGTGGTCTTTCAGTTTTTGTTTTCATAACTATAAAGGGTGATTAAAGACCCCCAAGACCATTTTTGCAAGACAGAGTTTGAGTGTCCTTGTCAAACTGCAGTTTGAGTAATTACACACTGGCTTCCCAAATTCCCTTATCACTTCAGCTGAATGAGGGAGAATGGAAGCCATTCAAAAGTCAACATTTGCCCATTACTATGCAGCTAATACTGTCACTGATCCCACTGCAGGGTGTGTCTAATTGCTGTTACACACCACTCCCCACTAAGTGTCTGGCAGCATGCTCCGCATACTGCAAGGTTGAGGCACGTGCTGCCATAATTTCAAGCACTAAGCTATCCATGTGCTAGCAGTTGATGGGTCTCCATAAAACACTCACATTTTGCGTGAGTGTCTTCACTAGGACTACCAGAAACAAAAGGTGGCAAATGCCCTAGGCACAATTGCTGTAAATTGCAATACAAGATTACCCTACGCTTCTTAACCTAGTCCCTACTGGCAGTCCAATACAGGAGTATTAAGGTAACAGTCTCATTGGGATCCTCTCTACACCATACTCCGGCCGCACATGTGCGGTTGCTCCCACATCTCCTAACACCTGGCCATGGTGCTGTATCCCTCCTATTAGAGTTACTGCTGCCACCTTCCTCCCCTCCCCCCCCCCCCCCCCCAATCAGCAACAGGCTGCTCTTCTCTGCCCAGCACTCAAGCTACCAGCCACCCAATCTTCCCTTCTCTCCCAATTCCCAGACTGCTGCTCCTGCTCTCCTACAGTCGGACTCAATCCCCAGTCTGGACCCCTCTGATTGCAGGATGTTACCTTTCACCTGTACCCTAGGGCAAGAGTTTGCACACAGTGGTACTTATACCATTGGTGGCACATGAGCTTGTTGGAAGTGGTACACTAACAGGGTGGTCTGTCCTGTTTAAGGGGTAGTGGGGCACAGGACCATCCAACCTCTGTTCCAGGATCCCTTTAAGGAAAGGCATTGAAGGGAGCGGCAGACAAGCTGCAGAATGGAACCAGGTGTTGATCAGGTAGCTACATCTTTAGCACGATAAAACCCAGCTGTTAGGTAACTCCCAGAAGGAGAGAGAGCAGGCTGCTTGGAGAGAAGAATTATGGGATCAGCAAGTCAAAGAGAGAGACTCCCTGGAATGGGAACTAGAATGGTGAGCCAGGGAAGCCTGCCTGTATCTCACCAGAGCCCCAAGGAGGAATCCCTTAACCAAGAGGAAGAAGTTGTGACTTCAGGGACCAGAGCAGATGGGAAAAATTCTGAGAGGCCAAGGGATTTAGTGGGACTGGCAGAGCTACCTGGCACAAGGGGAACGGAGAACCTGTAGTCTTGGGACAAGGGTGAATTGGAGCAGAAGCTTCCTGCTGCCAAAGTAAAGCTCCTTATTTACAGCACAGACTTTGCCATCTCTCTCACATGCACACACACAAAAATCTCCAGCCAGAAATCCTACCTTCAGTCTAACCCTCATTAGATCTATGCAGAAAATGGTTTCCCACCTTGTGAAACTTTTTGCTATTTCCACACCTCATCGGGATAAAATTTACACCTTTCAAAAAGGTATTTAGAGAGACTCACCCACCCAAGAATAGCATGGTGGTCAGGTCACTCATCTGGGACGTGGGAGAGTCGCATTCAAACCCTAGGTCTGCTTGATTCAGGTCAAGTGACAGTGCTCTCCACTGACTAGCTCCTTTCCCTCCTGCTCAGCCAGAGTAGAGGGAAGGTACCAAGTAATAAGAAACCAGGCTCATTACAATGCAGATATCACCTATTCTATGCATGGGGCAATCTCAGAAACCATAAGCTGGACACAGAGGAGAGTGATTGTAGAGAACCCCCTCCCCCTCCAAGGGAAACTGAAAAGAAATTCTGCACCATTTTGGGGCAAATAGCTTTTAGCTGTCTGTCTTGTCTTTAGATTGTAAACTCGAGGCAGGAACAGTCTCTCTTGCGTTGGGTACGGTATCTACTGAAATGGGGCTCATAATCCCTGGTTGGGACATTTAAATGCTACTGGAGTACATACAAATAAGTAATCTATAGTCACATCAGATACTATTGCATAAAAAGAGTTGGCAAATGCCTTTTTTTTTATTTTAATAGCAACTATTTTTTTTCTTCCTCTTCATGTCTTAAAACTGTTGCTCTATTGCTGTCACCTCCCACTGCAGTGATGTATTTTCAGGCTAGTGTGAAATGATCCCGACTATATGCCGTGCACAGTATGAAAAGTTGTATTATGGGTATTTCTTTATTTTACACACACGCACGCACACACACACGCACACAGAAAAACATTAAAAATAGGATTTTGCTGAATACTGAATGTCAAAGTACTAAATTTGTCTCTTCTAGCGTGTTATGGAATTTTAACTTCAGTTAATGGGTTTGGAAGGATGTTAAGAGAAGTACTCCAGAGACCAAGACCGAATACTTTACAAGAGAAAAACCAACAGGTGACAATATTAACTGTAGAGTGTTTGCTACATAAAATATTCCAGTGAAAGCTTAATAGAAATATTTTAATGACATTAGAAGATAAATGCTTAGTTTTTGCATCTTCTTACGAAAGAGATCCATTAAAAGAACAGGAACACTTGTGCAATTGTTGCAAAGCTTAGAAATATAAAAATCAAGGTGCTATAAAGTTATCATGAGCTAGGCTCCAGTGTGGGAGCGCAGCTGTGTGTGGCCAACTACAGAAAGGCCAGTGAATAGCTACTCTGTGCACCAAGTTCCAAAGCAGCATAAACAAGAATGCAAAAATACCCAGAGCAGAGCTAGCTGCCCCTCCCAGGCTTTAATATGCTATACCATAAGAATTATGGCCATAATGGGTCAGACCAATGGTCCATGTAGCCCAGTATCCTGTCTTCTGACAGTGGCCAATGCCAGGTGCTTCAAAGGGGATGAACAGAACAGGCAGTCATTGAGTGATCCATCCTGTCATCCACTCCCAGCTTCTGGCAATCAGAGGGTAGGGACACCCAGAGAATGGGGTGCATCCCTGACCATCTTGGCTAATAGCCATTGATGGACCTCTCTTCCATGAAGTTATACAGTTCTTTTTTGAACGATAGGGAGGACACAGAGGCATTTAGTAGAGGGCTAACCAATGGATAAGTCAGCAATGTAAGAAGGCTATATTGTAGGGAGCCTGTGGGGATGCAAATAGTTTAAGGTCCATGGGAACTGACCCACTTGGTATTGTGGACTTCTGTGTTCCATGAGAACCCATGGGCAGAGGTGACACATTGGGGCCATGTGAGGGTCACGTGTCCCCCGCCTAGATTTGCTGCTCGGCTTGTACTGAGCATGCTCAGTAACACTGCCGAAGCCAGCTGCCCTCACTCTACCCCGCCCCCCCCACTATCGGCAGGCATGGGTCAATCTCTGCCCATGGGTCACACCTAGTAGCAATTCTGCTGTGCCACCAACCCTGCCTCCATTAGGAGAGGAGGCAGCAGAGCAGAAGTGACTCAGTAACCCTGGCTCTCAAGGGCAAGTTCTCCCCTTCTATCTCTTTCTGTGGACAAATGGAAGAATATGTCCTTAAAGATAAAGTACGGGAACGGTGTGTTATGGGACTTGAGCCAAAAAGGCCCTAAAGAAGAGCCATGGTTTGAGGGAATGGGGGAGGCGGAAGGGAACACCACATGATCAAAAATAGATACCCAGCCAAGTAAAGTAATTATATATTGCACTATAAACTCCATCAGAATTCATTTTGTATCCTGAATTGCTTCCGCCTCATGTTTAGGAATACCTGATCATCAAGCATCACTGCCAATAAATATACTGTATTGTGGTAGGAGACACTGGGCTGAAATAATTAGATTCTGGTGCAGGTGCAAAAAGATGACAAAATTAATTGTGCAACATTTCAGATAAACAAAGATGACAGAAATCAATTACAATAAGTAGCTGTTTTCACATGCTATAGTGTAAATAAATCAACACATAGTACTTTGATCAATTAAGATGAAAGCATGATAATTTTTGATTATTCAAGTTGAATTTTATCCATTGAAATAAAAGGTGGGTAAGGAATTGACTGACTGAAGTGTGGTTTTTTGTTGTCCAATACCAATATTCCTACTCCTCATGAATATCATGAGGTACTATTCCTTGGTTCTCAACCTAAAAGGTATGAATGGGTTTCAGAGGTTCATGACTACTGTTAGCATATAAACCTAAGGTTTCAAGTATCCCTCATAGTTATGCTAAAATAATTGTTAATATATAAACAAAACGATCATGAAACTTGCAAAAGTTATGCTAAGAGAGAGAATAGAAATCACTAACAGATAAAAGTTAAATTGCTTTAGAGTAAAAATATAGAATCATAGAACCATAGGGTTAGGATCTCCCACTGGTCTGACCCAGTATGACCATTCTTATGTTCTTAAGGGGTCTATAAAAGACCTATATAGATTGTATACAACTTGGACCAGTGTGGGCTGCAGGTGCTGAAATCCCAACTGGTGAATACCACCTTTCTGTCTGTGCTGATAATCAAAGATTTAACATCCAGGATTTAAGAACATAAGAATGGCCATATTGGGTCAGAACAATGGCCACTGGGCTAGAGGGACCAATGCCAGGTTCTTCAGAGGGAATGAACAGAACAGGGCAATTAGCAAGTGATCCATCCCCTCTTGTCCGGTCCCCGCTTCTGGCAGTCAGAGGTTTAGGGACACTCAGAGCATGGGGATGGATTTCTGAGCATTTGGTCAATAGCCATTGTTGAACATATCCTCCATTAACTTTTTTTTTTTTTTTTTTTTAAACCTAGTTATGCTTTTGGTGACCACAACATCTGGCAAGGAGTTTCTCAGGTTGAATGTGCTTTGTACGGAAAAAGTACTTCCTTATGTTTGTTCAAATCTATGCCTGTTAATTTGGTCGGGGAACCCCTGTTCTTGTGTTATGTGAAGGGGTAAATAACACGGTCATTCACGATTTTAAAGGTCTCATATCCTCCCTTAGTCATCTCTTTTTTTAAGCTTATGAGTCTCAGCCTTTTCAATCTCTCCTCCTATGGAAGCTGTTCCATACCTCTACTTTTTTTGGGGGGGGGGCCTTTTCTGTATTTTTTCCCAATTCTGATTTTTTTTGAGATACAACTAGAACAGCATGCAGTATTGAAGGTGGTGTGTGCGCACGCATGCCTCCTGATTTATATACTGGCATTATGATGTTTCTGTCTTATAATCTATCCCTTCCCTAATGGTTTCTAACATTGTTAGCTGTTTTGACTGCTGCTGCATATTGAGCAGATGTTTTCAGAAAACTATCTACAATGACTTCAAGATCTGAGTGATAATAGCTAATTTAGATCCCATCATTCTGTATGTATTGTTGGGATGTTTTCCAAGGTGCATTGCTTTGCACTTATTAACACAATTTCATCTGCCATTTCGTTGCCCACTCACCCGGTTTAGTGAGATCCCTTTGTCGCTCTTTGCAGTTACTTTTTTTTTTTATTTAACTATCTTGAGTAATTTTGTATTATCTGCAAACTTTGCCATTTTGCAGTTTACTATCTTTGAGATCATTCAAGAATATGTTGAACAGTACTGGTCCCAGTAGGATCCCCCAATGATCTCTACTATTTACCTCCCTCCATTCCCAAAGCTGACCATTTGATTCCTACCCATTGTTTCCTATCCTTTAATCAGTTACTGATCCATAAGATGACCTTTCCTCTTATCCCATGACAGCTTACTTGCTTAAGAGCCTTCAATGAGGGACCTTGTCAAAGGCTTTCCGAAAGTCCAGATACACGCTATCCACCGGAGCACCCTTGTCCATGTTTGTTGACCCCCCCCCCAAAAAAAATTTGAATAGATGGGGAAAGAGTCAACACGGCTTTCACAAAGGGAAATCATGCCTCCCCAAACAAATCATGTTCATCTATATGTCTGATCATTCTGTTCTTTAATTTTAACCAGTTTGCCTGCTACTGAAGTTAGGTTTACCAGCCTGTGATTCAGTGGTAGGATACAACCCCTAACCCATTTAGCATATGAATATAGGAGCTATGGACTGTACCCTACCACTGAATCTTAAGTAGGAAGTTCCTGTTCCTATGTTAAATCGCACATTTACCGGTTTAATTCAATCTGGTTTATGTTTGTTACCCAGTGAACGCAGGTGGTGAAAATATCATAGACCCCCTTGGCTCACCTGTTTTTCTCTGATGGAGAAGACTTATGCAGAATATTTTTTTTACAAGTATAGGTGCATGCCCAGTGCCACTCAATGATGTGCTCATCATAATGTACCCCTCTACCTCTCCACTGCCTCTTTCCTAGGTCTGCAGAGTCCATCCCTCAGCTAGTTTTCCAGCCTGACCAAATTATGTTTTACCATCCAGCTTGTTCAGATTTGATCTTAACGAAAGACTAGCCCTGATATTTGGATAAAATATTTTCTGTTAAAGTTTAGTGGTATTGAAACCCAGGAGCACATCAGATCCTTTACTGGTATATTCAATGCAAGAAAAAAATAGGAACTATATCAACCTGTATGTCAAAGACATTTTCAAAACTATTTAAGCATATACTTATAAACAGTCCTTTCAAAAATGTAATGCAGCTACTCAATACAATCCTAATCATGTGCTATAGATATGTTGTGCAGAATCTCACTCTTTAGGCAACTGTCCTAAAATCAAACTAGGTTTTCCTACAACCATTTGATCCTTGAGCCAGCAATTTGTCACTTTAAGGAACATAAAAAAGGTTAATATGGACTCGGTTAAGCTTTGAATGTCTTTTTTAACTGGTCCATCACTCTATGGTCCCTGAATGTTTTTAGGAGTGACTTGCAAAACCCTTAATTTTTGTTAGCAATAGAGAAGATTTTGTTGCGGCTGGAAAGGAGATCACCACCTAGAGCCTGGCACGATGCAGCCAGCAGCATTGTGAATGTGCAATTCTGTCAATCAGGGCTGTCCTTAGGCATACGCAGCATACATGGCTGCGTAGGGCACCTGAAAATTTGGGGCACCACTGGGACAGCAAGTAAGAGCAGGTTGGCTCCTGCACACCCAGCGTGCACTGCAGTCTCCTTAGGCAGGGGCCCTATTCACAGAGCCAAATGCACTACTGCGGTGCATTTTGCGTGAGGGAGAGGGTATGGGGGTCTCTGCGGGAAACTGGGATTCTCCACCACCGTGAGGTGGGCTGGGCGGCTCAGTATCCTTTGCAGCCTCATCCCTCCCCCCGCCCAGGCTGCGAGCCTGGAATGCCACAGCATCTGCTGCGTATGAAGCTTGGTGTGTGTCAGTAATGGGGGAGGGTCTTCTGGGGGTCCACGCACTATGCCCCAAGTCAGGCATAGGGGCACCATTTTAATAATACTGTGTAGGGCCCTATAAATCCTAGGGATGGCCCTGGTGTCAATGCACCTCCTCAAGTAATTGGAAAAGGAACAGAAGACGTTTATGAAGTTAGGATTCTCTGGATTCATAAAACTCAGCCCCTGCAGTTAAACTATAAATAATTCTTCTCATAATACCAGAGTTAGAAAATCTCAAGTGGGCCATTTGGTGAAGGATAAAGATTTCAAAACTAAACAGATCCTGCATCTCAACAGGTCATTATGACCTACTGGGTAAATCTGGGATTTTAAGGATGCAAGTTTAAAATCAATTTCTGACATATAGTAAGGAGCTTCAAAAAACAGGGAAAAGTCATTCTATTATGAACCTGTCTGATAAAATGGCATCATGCAAGAAACTAAAAATTTTAACATTGTGTTTAAATATACTTACATAGAAACACATCAGTAACTATTCTTGAGTTAAACTCTTGTATGTGACAGTATTAAGTACTTCCTAACAGAGTGGGATTATTCCCGCCTCCCCAAATCCACACATCCTCCTACCCCATCCCCAGATTATTTTTTTAAATTTACCATTCACAGTGAATAGTCTGGATTAAGTAAAATATTTACTTTTATTTCTACTTCATATTTCCTGAAAGTACCAGTTCCAGGGGCTCCAAGCCTGAACTAACATTTTAACAAATATACTGAAGGCAAAAACCTCAATACAAGCTCCTTTGTAAATCTGTTGACCAAAACTCCTCAAAACTGCATCCCCTACCAACTTCATTTCAGCCCAACCACACACCGAAATTCAAGAAAAATAAGTAAGCATGGCAACTAGAATCCCACTACATCTTTAGATAGCTTGGACATTATGCATAGCATTATCGCTTTTCACAAGATGGTGTCAGTGAACAAGGTCTTACTGATTCTGTTTATCTAGTCAGGGGTCGGCAATGTTCGGCATGCGGCTCGCCAGGATAAGCACCCTAGCGGGCCAGGCCAGTTTTATTTACCTGCTGACGTGGCAGGTTCAGCCGATCGCGGCCCCCACTGGCCGCGGTTCGCCGTCCCGCGCCAATGGGGACAGCGGGAAGCTGCGGCCAGCACATCCCTCAGCCCGCGCCGCTTCCCGCTGCCCCCATTGGCCTGGGACGGTGAACTGCGGCCAATGAGGGCTGCGATTGGCCGAACCTGCCGCGTCAGCAGGTAAATAAACTGGCCCGGCCCGCTAGGGTGCTTACCCTGGCGAGCCGCATGCCAAATGTTGCTGACCCCTGAGCTAGCTAATCACCTAGCTCTTGAAAAAAATGCTAGGTATCAGATTTAGTGCATTAATTTTTAGAAGCTGAATGTATTCACCAGCAGAAGCTATTCTGTCAGTCTTGCTCGCTAAATCATTTTTGTTATAGCTACTTGCTGCAAGTTATTTTGTTTACTTGTGTGTGGGTATGTTACATCATATTTCTATTTTGTAGTGTCTAAGAACCTCAGCCAAAGGAGCAGTACCTTATTGTGCTAGACACTATGCAGACAAGACAATAGACCCTGTATCAGAGAGCCAATGTACCAAAACTGGACAATCTACTGCAAGAAAGAAATATCAGTGAGCTAATTTCATATAGCTAGAATATCTTTAGTGTGTTTATCTATTCTGGAAGTTATATTGCAGTTAATCTATTCCATGAGGATTAATTATATAAACTAAATACCTTTGTGCTTCTCTAAGACAACAATATGACATAGAAGATTCAGCAACATTATTAAAATGAAAGCATGCTCTCTAGCCAGTTGGTTTCAAAGGTCTGAACCCACCAGGTTCATATTTTGATTTTGGGATGCAAAAAATCATACTTCCACATTTTGTTTATTAATTATAAATATGTTTAACACCCCTCACACACACACACACACACACACACACACACACACACACACCTCTCACTTTATTTGAAAATAACCACAGGATTCCACCCACCAACCAGAACTCCAGAGGGTACCAAGCAAAGGAGTATACCTAGGACAATATGGGCATGCTACAGCCACAAATGATTTTAGTAAGCTGGTAAAACACCTTCCTCCCACCCCCAATCTAATATACTACAGATACCAGCATGTTGCAGCACCTTCTAAAAGCAGCACTGAAGTAAGACAATACAAAAAAAAATGTTTTCCTATAATCCCATCCATCGTGAGATGACATCCCTCCAACCTCCATGATGAGGGAGAGCAACTGGAGCCACATTGACCTAAGGGGGCAGGAAAGAAGTTGCCAATTCCTGCCCCTGTTCCTCAGATCTAGAAATCTCCCAGCCCCCTCACTTCCACCAGGCACCGTGCAGGGCTGGAGACAGTCTAGACTAGCTTTAGATATTTGTACTGAGCTGGAATTTAGGTCATGGGTGGGCAGAGGAAGGAAAGCACATGGTGCATCAATGGCAGAGCAGATTGACTGGGGCATCTGTGCAAAAAGGAAGAATCAGATGGGAGGAACAGGGCGAAGAAAAACAATTGTACCCAATATCATCTCAGACATTTTAGTTGTCAGCTGTTCAATTGTAATCTCTTTGGGGCATGTTATTCAACATCAGTGAAAACCCTCAGGCTTCACCTCATCCTGCACAGAACACTACATAAGAAATATACATAAGGAGTCAGAAAGCCACCGACTGGCTGTGTAAGGGAAGAACAAACATTTCTGCTCATGTAGCTGGCATGTAAGGACAGCCCAACCACTGGGCTACCCAAGTGGGAGATCTGATAGAGCCCTGCTGCTTTGGCCAATGGTATATAACCTGGTTACAAAAGCCAGTGCCACTGGCCAGCCACAGTTTGAGAGAGGAGTGAGTTATTTTCACAGCCTGCACAGACACTCCTGTAATAGCACCCGGGCAAGTTACAGTAGAGGCAATTTTTTCCACAATGCTATCCTCTAAGTGAGAGCTGATAGGCTATTGTAGGTGTTCATAAAAGATGTGTGATCATAATAAACAGCTTTCAGACAGTTTAATGTGTTAGATTTATGTTAAAAGTGTCTTCAGTGAATCGCATTAGCAACTTAGTTTCTTGCAATGTAAGCTGACACCTTTATACACCAGCATTACTAAGCCTCAAGATTTTTAATATGTAGAAAGAGATAGGATGGATAAACAAAGGAGCATTGACAAACAGCAGTAACTACCGTAGTTTGCTTTTCCTCTATCAATGAAATAAGTATTCCATCCCATTTTGCAAGCACCCTGGAGCATGTCCTCTCCACATCTCACACATGCACGTGTTGCATATACTGCACAGTATCAGACAGTTGCATTGCTAAGAATATTCATTCATAACCCATTATGATTCACCAGCTAAAAAAGCTAACTTTTAAAATATCTGATTTGACAGAAGCAAGAAACTACTCAATGTAGATTTTGGACAAATTTCAATTGATCTATTGCATTGAATATCTGTTGATGCACAATTAAAAAGAGCTTTGGTCTATCAATACTACAGTAGACTATTTGGAGATTAAAACAGTGGAGAATTTTATCCTGACACCAAATGCTGTCTGATCTTACATTTGTCAGTATTATGAGCAACAAGATGAGAAATTTCACTGATAATGCAAAATTTTCTTTTCCCAAGATTAGCTCATCCCCCCCCCCACACACACACACACTTTATAATATATAAACAAAGAAAAAACAAAACTTTTCATAGATTTTTTTTAATGTTTAAAGGTTTTCCTCTGCTCCTTGAAATGACATTGATTATATTTAGGAGCAACTTGGAAAAGTTTTATTTTGTTCCATTTATTTATTTAATGCTATTTAGCTCCTGTGTCTTTAAAAGCTGTAGCCTTTATGATATTGATAGATTGGTGTTGCCAATATTATCTTAGACCACAGTGACCTGTATCAGTGGCTAAAGTATCAGAAATAGCAGGGCAAGAATCACTAGGAGGACTATCACTAGGTTTGGAGACTCCAGGAGCACACAAGGAACAACATCAATGACCGCAACATCATTCACAAGTTATCAATCATCCCTTTATTACAAGCCTTATTATGCAGATTATATCTGCGGCATTGACTGATACATCAATTAAGATAGAGAGAAATCAAAATGTCCAGCATTCATGTTTTCATACTCCACCGGACCCTCTGTTGCTTTTTATGAGTGAGTGAGGGTACCATAGAGATGGGTGGATCTCCCAACAGGTGGCCATCTGTGGAGGGTCTTTTGATGGGTTCTTCCTCCCTTATTCATGCTAGGGAAACCCCTTTTATCCTGTGTTACAGTCACACCCATAACCCTTATGCATATGCTTGAGGGTTCCAACGCCTTTTTCCTTATCTGGCCTGCCATATCCCATAAATGTTCGGTTTATTTTCATAGGCTATCCTCTTAGTTCCCCCCTTACTACTTTCATTAACATTCATATCAACAAGTCCCCATGGTAACTTGCAGTCATTGTAACATCACAGGAAATTCTGCAGTCAGGAATCTTGCAGCAGGGACAGACGTATTACGGTACACTTTCCCAAACATCAACCATTAACACATATTTACTGATATAGGGTTAACCCTCTTTAAACTAGTCATGTCAACTTCTTTCTAAGGCCTGCTAAGGTTTAGCTGAAATTTGACAGGCCTCAGGCTGGTGGACCTTCCTTGTCTTACTTATATAAGTAACACGCTTACCAATAATATATACTTATCAACCTTTACCCCTATAATACTATTGCCTACATATTCCTACAGTAATGCCTACAACTTAAATCTATTCATCACACATTCATTGTGTATGGGTTAATCACAATAGATATATAAATTTAATTATGATTAGCTACAAAGCTTAAAAAAAAAAAAAAAAAAAAGAAGAGCAGTGGAGAGCTCTCCTTAATTCCCTAATTTGGGAGCCTTCAGATAACTGGGATTGTTGCACAAATAAAGGACTTCGTTTGGTTGAAAGAAAAATGATAAAATGCATTCAGTTCTACCCCCAGTCAAGGGGCCTCACTATGCTCCCATTAAGTCAGTCGCAAAGTCCAGATGACTTCAATGGCTGCAGGAGCAGTCCTTCGGCAGGCTTGCAATCCAATGCACCCGCAAATAAATTCTGGAGTGCAGCTATTATACAATCAGACTAAACAATGGTTCCAATATAGGGCCATATATCCAGTAAGAAGTTTCTCTCTGATGGTGTATGTAGTCACCAGAATGCCAAGACGTGGAATGTGGGGTTACACAACAACCCTTTATTATTATTATTTTTTAATATCACAAGGTTCTATATTTCTATTTCCATATAGGTTTTTATGTCATGCTCATCACCATAGCAATCTGACCTACATCTAAGCCCTATATGTAATATTGCTCCCTATCACCCACTCTCAGCATGGCTGCCTCCATCAACCCTCCCCATACCACTTTCAAGCAGTCCCACTGAAATCAAGGCCTATTATGAAGATCTGCAGAATTTGCTATGAATGATACCCTATTCAGTTGTCATAAATGACTGGAGCATCTTATTTGCCCCCCCACATCCCACCCCTCTCCTGCTGCAATTCAACCTGTCTATACAACTTTCATTATTTGAATGCCCCTATGAAGTCTCCTTTTATTTATTCCCTCTCCAGGTCAAACACTCCCAATATTCTTCAAAACAGAAATTTTTCCATGCCACTAATTTTTTTGCTGTTCCCTTAACGCCTCCACTCTCTCTCCTCCATCACTTATGAGATAAGCTGATTGGAGCTGCACACAGCATTCCAAGTGGGGGCAGGGACAGCAGGGATTTATATAATGGTGCTTCAGGTATTATTTCCTATCCTATTCCTTCTGCACCCTAATATTTTGTTCACTTTTTAATGACACTCAGGTGTTTTTCCTAAATACCTAAAATTAATCTCTAAATTAACAATGTATATAAACAATTCAGATTAATCCTTCCAATGTTAATAAATGCAAGCTAATGAACAATCAGTTTAATCTGTCATCTGCTGCCCATTTCATCTTGTTTTTCTAGATTCCTCTGAAATGCCTTGGTATTCTCTAGATTTTTATTATTTGTATTACAATAGTGCCTTTAAGCCCCAGTCATGAATCAGGATGCTGTTGTACTAGGCACTGTACAGACACAAAACAAACTCTAGTTTGTTGAAACATACTCATGTGAAAGATGAATGCAAAAATGTGACACTGTGAGGAAGAAATTGGAAAGCAAGGGAAGGCAGATAAAAGGTCTGCAACAAAGCAGAAGCAAGACTTCAAGCAGTTGCAGCACTGAAAAGGAAGTGCTTGAAAAAACTCAAGGCCATGGGGAGGGCGGGGGGAATTATGTTTTTACAATAAAGGAAGAGTGAAAAGATGCTAAGCCAGCAGAGACTGAGGGGAAGTAATACCTAGTGGCAAAAAGACAAAGGAAAAATTAAACTGATATTGGTTGTGCATTGATAGTACAGCTAGCACAGCAAGTGTGACACGCTTTCAAGGGGTTCCCAGGGTTACAAGGCACATCGCTACCACCTGCCCTTAGCATGAGGGAGCCTTGTCTGTGCATGCCTGGGGTCAGCTCCCAACTCCACTGGTCATGGGCCACACAAGCACTCCCCTCTAGGCCTCACAAACCCTGCTGTCACTGTACAAGGTTAGCAATAGACACACTCCAACCCTAAGGCCCTCCAGATGTCTCCCTGGAGTGCCCAGTCCCGGTTCCAAAGCAGCAGTACACCCCAGCAGTTCCCCCTCAGATCACCGCTCCACTTTACACAGGGCACTTGATTTCACTATAAAGTATAAAAGTTTATTTAATTAAAAGCACAGAGATTAAAATAACAGCAAGTCCTGGAAACAAATGGTTATATACAAAATTAAATCATAACACACATTCCAGAACCTAGACTTAATTAACTAGTTACTCTTATGCCCTGTAGAGTAGTGCTCACCCAAAGCCCTTGCAGCTTTTTATAGCCAGGCTTGACTGTGATCCTCCTTTCATGAAAAGAAAAAAAAAAAAAAAAGACACTCTGTCAGCATGTCTCCTCGGTGAAGGACCCAGTGTATTCTTTTGTCCCACAAGACAGGAGTTCTCAACCTTTTTCCTTTCTGAGCCCCCCACCCCCGCTATAAAAACTCCATGGCCCACCTGTGCCACAACTGTTTTTCTGTATATAAAACCAGGGCTGGTGTTAGGGGTACCAACCATGGCAATTGCCCATTGCCCCACACCACAGGGAGCCCCGCAAAGCTAACTTGCTCGGGCTTCAGTCCCGCTGCAGCTTTGGCTGTCTGCCCTGGGCCCCCGTGAGTCTAATGCCAACCCTGCTTGGCAGACCCCCCTGAAACCTGCTCATGGTCCCCCCAGGGAGCTTATAGACCCTCAGTTGAGAACCACTGCCCCAAGACAGAGTCCCATCTTTTGCCTTCATTCATAAATATGACAAAACATGCTGTTGTGAAATCTACAGGAGACGACAAAATCTTTCAACTGACAGGTAGCTTAGTATACAAATGGGCCTCCATTGAGAGGCAGACAAACTGTTGGCTACTGCAGTGCCACTAATAAAACGGTATTAATCCTAATCCTGATGTGGGTGGGTGGGAGTGTGTGTACACAGAGTTACCTTTTACAAAACCACACTCACCTGCCTATTTATAAATGCTGTGGCAAGGCACCTCTCTTGCCTCCACATTTCTCTCTCTTTGGCAATGCGGGGAGACCTAGAGTGAATCAATCCCACTAAGGAGCCTATTCAATCTTTTCACTCTGATTTCTTTTTCAGTATTTATACAGTTAGGCCCAGTAGTTCTCTTAAGCCAAACAAAACCCAAATTTATAAAAAGAAATGCCTCACCCTGTCCCCTCTCTGGGGTGTTGCCTTATTGTACTGGCTTCTGGTTGCCAGCCCTTCCCTAAACAGCAGTTAACTTGGATGTTTTCACTGTAGGGAACAAAGCAGCCTTCCATCCAGGAGAAGCCTTTTCTGACACTAACCCTGCTGCAATTTGTTTCTCACCCCTCCCCTCTGGGGAGGTCACTGGCAGGCCTTAATTGGCCACAGGTGTTTCTCATTAAGCTGAAAGGAGGTTCTCTCAGGTTATAGGGAACACAGCCCTCACCATTCCAGGGCGGATATATCTGTGTTTCACTACACTCCTAAAGTTGTCAGGTCTGACTTTGTCACAGTGTATGTTAGATCAAGCCAGCTATATTTGTGAGACCACATATAAACACCCCCATATTTCACTCTATACTGATGCAAGCAACACTAGGATTTCACAAGCATGAATACTCCTGATAAGTGCAATGAAGTGGATCACTGCATATATATTCCCTGCTTTGGTAACTATCTGGACATCTGACACATGCATTCTTGGTGTCTGTATTCCACAGAGAAGGCATAGAACACAGCTGCTCTTTCAGCATTATGTGAGCTTGTGTCTCTTTTGTTGAAGATTGTTCAAATGAGGAAACTGGTAGCGGGGGGAAGAATCAATGCCACTATTATGCAGCTTGTGGCTCCTTCATTTCTTTAGATGCTGTTGTGCTACTCACTTCATAAAAACATTTAAGGTTTTTGTTTTTGGAAGAGTCCAACTCTTTTGTGACTAAATTTTATCATTTTCATTACTAAACTAACCCGAGAACCACTTTCATAGCAAGCTCTTGAAACTTAAGAGTTTTGTGACCTTTTCTTTCCCAAAAGCACTGGACCTCCCTCCCTCTTTGCAATCATGAAACATCTCTGTGGCAATGACTATCGCTTAGGTGGAAAAGTAGAATTAGGAACATTTTTCCATGTATCCTTAACTGTCTCTTAAATGCAGTTCAGCAGATGGAAATAAGGCAAAAGAGCCAGCACAACAAACCTGGTGGCCCCGAGAGAGCTGGCTAGAAATCCACAAACTACAGATTGGGACCTCTGTGCTAGAGAATATTGACACTTGTTAGGTTCCCATGCATCTTACATATGTCAGAGAGCAACCATCACAGTATTTGATTAACTGTCTTGAGCAGAGGACAAATAATCTTTGCCCTAATACAGAGGTGATGAACAGATCCCCTAAAATAGACATTTGTGAAAGCTGTCTGAAGAGCAACAACAACAACAAAGGAAAGAAAAAAAAATCCTTGACTCCAATCTCTCAAAATGTCCATTTTGCCATTAGAATCTCAAGAGGTTCATTGAAATTCAATTGCCTGGCAAAGAGCAGATATGCTGAATAGATTCTGTCATTCTTACCGCATCTAATGTCCTTTTGGAAAAGAAGCTGAAAAATAGATAGCAGGCAAAAAATCCAAATGGTGATGGGAACAGATGTCCTTTCCATTTTTAGTCTGCATACATTTATTCTTTGAGGACAGATCCCACCAGCCAACAGCCAGGCAGACATCCAGAAGAGATCTAGGGGTGTTTGTAGGGAATTATCAAGGATTCTCTCCCTCCTCCTCAATTCCCAGGCCACTCTGCATCACTACAACCTCAGGGCTGCAGGCTCCCAGACTCCCAGCTCTTCCCCATGACAGAGGAATGGTCAGTGGATCCATAAAGCACTGGATTCATGAGCCTCCCCCTGCTGACAACCCTGCTCAGGCACAACCCCAAAGTCACGTTCTCCCAAAATCTCCCCCTCCCTCCCCACCACCCATACAGCAAAATGAGTCTTGGACTTTTTTAGGGGATTTATCCCCTATGTACAGCTCACAAGAGACAAAAATGACAGCTTATTTACATTTATCCACTCATAATTCAAGAATTGGGTGTTACACACCCGATTCAATGAATATTTCATTATTTCTAATATGAACATATCAGTCACAGACCCTTATAGGGTGCATGGTAGAAGGAGCACGCAAAGGGGATGCCCCTCTCCCCCTGTGCATGACCTTTGCAGTGGAGTACAAGGACTGCTCTTTTGATGCAGCCCCAGTGCACGTAGTGCCCTAAGTGGGGAGGGAGGACCCAGCCCTGTTTTTCACACCATGGGGCAAGCTAGTTGCACTGCGGGAATGGATAGGCTGCAGCATTGTAAAAGAAGGTTTAGTATGTGCAGTCCTTTTGCCTATCAGGCCACTCAGGTACAGTACACAATCCCTTCTCAAGCATACTCTGTGTCCTACTCTCGCCACCGGCAGAAATCTGCAGTTTGGCCCTGATTTAAAATTATGTTGCACAGTAAATGAAGTGGTAGAGAATTGTTAGAATAGAGCACCATTAGGTAGATTAGTACTATGGGCTTGTCTGCATGAACAATTAGACTGTGCCAAACTAGGAATCTACCTGAACTAGGCTGCCACATTTTAACTGTCCACATGCACCCAGCTAATGTGTGTTAACAAGTTGGTTAGGACACTTTGATCTAGTCCTGTTTCAAGGTCAAAGCACTCTAACGCACATCAGTAAGGTGCAAATGGACAGTTGGTCCGTGGCAGGCTCCTAGGAATCTAGGTATCATAGGTCCTTATATGACCCCATAACTGTAGTATCTGAGCACTTCATAATCTTTTCATTTTATTTATCTTCAAACCTCCTTCTCCCCAATAAAGTATCATCCCCATTTTACAGATGGGGAACTGAGGCACAGGGAGACTGAGTGACTCATCCAGTGTCACACGACAAGTCTGGGACAGCAAGAAATAGGACCTTTGTCTCAAGTCCCAGGACAGCACCCTAACCGTGGAACTATACTGCCTCTCAATGGTGGAGCCCTTAAAATTGTAACACTGGAAAAAGAGTGGAAATCAGAAACAGATGCTTGTCCAAGTGTTCTAAGGCAGTGGTTTTCAAAGCCGGTTCGCCGCTTGTTCAGGGAAAGCCCATGGCGGGCCGGGCCAGTTTGTTTACCTGCCACGTCCACAGGGTCGGCTGATCGCGGCTCCCACTGGTCGCGGTTCGCCGCTCCAGGCCAATGGGGGCTGCGGGAAGGGTAGCCAGCACATCCCTCGGCCCGCGCCACTTCCTGCTGCCCCCATTGGCCTGGAGCGGTGGGTAAACAAACCGGCCTGGCCCACCAGGGGCTTTCCCCGGACAAGTGGCAGACCGGTTTTGAGAACCACTGTTCTAAGGGTATGGCTGTTTGGTTAAAATCATGTCCAGGGTACACAGAAAAACAAATCACATGGACACAGTTAATATTATTCAGCAATAAGAGAATCGTAAAGAAAATATTCTGAGAAATAAAACCCACGTACAAAGAAGAGATAGTAACATCATAAATCACTGGAGTACAAGAAATATCCATAGGCACATCACCACATGATCGGACCTAACTTAACGATTAGTGCACAAAATCACCCATTGAAAAACTACACTAGGGTAGGATGAGACCAACAAAATGATCTTACATGAGCAAGAAAACTGATCATCTTGGAGGTGTCAGCAGAAACCTATCTGCCTTAACAGACCCTTGAGTCAGTTGGTAATAGAAGCAAGTTGCCTGTCAAACTGATTCCCAATTTGCAGCTGCTGGTTTTTGTAACAGATGCCTCGAGAGAAATTCCTGCTAAAAATATATCTGTTAGAGATGCACCAGTGTTGTCTGGAGCATCACAAACAGCCGCTTTGATTAACTCACTTTTAGGCTTCACAGCTGAGAGGCACAAGACCTATGAGTAAGGCTACGATTCTGTCATGGATTCTGTGATTTTAAGAGATGGCTGAGAGTTTCTGAAAATTCCATTAAAAGCATTGGTTTTGAGAAAAACGAGAGATCGGTTGTTTCCTTTAAAATCTGCAGTACATGTGTCAAAAGTACCGTTTGGTGCACCACTGTTGCTTAGCCAATAAGATTTGTTGTAATTGAGCAGTCAAGTATGAGGAGCATGCATGAGGTTTAGTTAAAGAGTGAGGAAAAAATGGCAATTCCAAGAACACTGAGGAGCAAACTGGCAGACATCACTGCTAACCAGAGGAAGAAACATTTCATGAACATAGTGGATTGATGTTTTGTACAGCATGTAATGTTCCTGTGTAGTTTACAAGCAAAATGCAACAAATGTATAGAAAGTGCTTTGCATAAATGAGAGGCACAAGGCCTTGAATCGAATGTAAGCGAGAAAGCTAAAGTACAAAAAAAGGCAAGTGAGCTGTTTACTGAAAAGAGCGAGAAACAGAGAATCGCAGGACAGAAGTTTACCGATTTTCAGTCTTTCTGCACCACTAACGTTTCACTACATGTCCTAGAACAAACCTGATATGTTATACCTACCTCGGATCATCTCTGAAAAACATACCACAAAAGCTTTTTGAAAGCCATGTAAGTGACCTGAAAGACCTGCTGAATCAATGTTTTGGAATTAGTCTCGTAGCAGATGAAACTACTGATGTTGAAGGGCGCAACATACTGAATATCCTGGCAGTGCCTGGTTTGTCTTTTACAGTCATTTCAAGCTGACAAGGGGAAGGTAGTTTGGAATTTAAGTCTTTGCTGATGGAGTGTGTATGTTTGGAGACTGTTAACTTTAAAACAGTGAGTCACGCAGTGGCGGAAACAGTTTGGAAATATGGAATTGCTTTTGATAAAGTCACTGCTTTTGTCACTGACAATGCTGCACAAATGAACAAAACCTGGAAATGAAATCTCAAAGTGCATTTTCTGAATGCAGTGCATGTAACATGCACTGCGCTTCTTCACAACTTAGTGGGCGATACCTGGAGAAAAACATTTGAAAAAGTAAATGAACTTGACATTGCCGTAAAATGTGCATTCACTGCCTGCCCTGCCCGCAAAGCATGGTTCCATCAATCATGGGGGGGAGAAGGGAGGAGGAGTGCCTGCAATTCCAGCTTCACTTGTAATCACATGGGGGGAACAGCTGGTTTGTCCATTTTCATACCAGTCACCTGCAGGATTGTGTGGATTTAAAAAAAAAAAAAGAGTAGTGGAAGCGAAGCTGTAGTTCATCTATTGAAGGTGTAGTCACTTTAAGTAAATCAAGAGAAATAAAAGCAGATGTTGCAGCAGTAGAAGCATTTGCACCAAGAATAATGGCAACTGTCACTGCTTACAAAAAAACCAGAAATCAGATCGCATAAAGTGGAAAATGAGTTGGCCGATCTTGCCAGTTGGACAAAATCCTCAGTGGCACAACTGACAACCTGTTAGCTAAGAAAGTCCTTTGCGAAAACAGCAACAAATATTGAAGCCTACATGATTGAGTCTGAATGGTTTTGTTAATTCTGCCAGTTTTTTTAAAGTCTGAGTGTTTGATTCCAATCAGGCCAAACTTCTTGACCTTGCATCACTAAATATATTTGAGTCTATTCCAGGGGTGGGCAAATTTTTTGGCCTGAGGGCCACATCGGTGTTCCAAAACTGTATGGAGGGCCGGGTAGGGAAGGCTGTGCCCCCCCAAACCCTAACCCTATCTGCCCCGTCCCACTTCCCACCCCCTGATTGCCCCCCTCAGAATCCCCCGACCCGTCCAACCCCCACTACTCCTTGTCCCCTGACCACCCCCTCTAAAGCCCCTTTCAGAATGTGGCTCTGCGAACATGGGCGGAGGACTCAGGAGGAGCAGGGGCAGCCGCACAGCTGAAGAGAAGCGGTGGTTTCCCCTTCAAAGCACTGCTTCTCTCCGGCCAGCTGTGCGGCTGCTCGGTGCTCTTCCTGAGTCCCCCACCTGCATTTGCTGTGCTCCCCCCACCCGCACCACCCACCTGCTCCCCTGAGGCTGCAGGTGAGCCTCCCTTCCTGCTCTCCCCTGCAGTGCAGCCCCCTCCCGTGCTGGCGTCGCGTCACACTGAGGCTGCAGGGGAGGGAGGGGGTCGAGCCTCCCCAGCTGGGAGCTCAAGGGCCAGGTAGGACGGTCCCGCATGCGGTATGTGGCCCGCGGGCTGTAGTTTGCCCCCCTCTGGTCTATTCCCATGCTTGAAGTCAATGCATTGGCAAAAGCTGAGTTTTGTAGCTACAGCAGTACAGTTTTGAAAGGGAGTGCCTTGACTTCGTGGAATTTGGGTGCAATTTAAAAGATCACTTTCCAAGTCTGGCCATAATAGCTCTGATGTGTTTATCAGTGCCCATTAACAGTCTGGACGGCAAGAGATCATTTTCATCTTACAAAAATATCTTATGAGATGACAGACACTCAATGAAAGATGACAACCTGGCAAAGTACAACATGCTGTTTCAGAATTGTGGAAAGCTCTAACTGTAAGTACATGACCTTTTTACACTCTAACAATTAATCTTGTCAGTAGTTAAAATTATCTTATAAGGTTTAATTGGCAATTTAAAAGCTTCTGTATTGATTTAGTGAAAACTGCATTATGTGTGTACATTTCCGTGATTTATTGTTTATTGCCTGCATCCTGTCCGTGACTTTTATTAAAAATACTCATGGCAAAATTGTAGCCTTACTGATGGGATGTTAATACCCTAAAGTGAGTGATTTTAAAGCATTATTCATTGTTATATGTTCAGTTACAATAGAGCTGAAGCAACTTGAAGAATCCTTCACCCAAAGAAAAAAAAAATCACCTTGCACATATGTATAGCTCTAAGATGAAGTGTAAGAAAGGCTGGGAAACAGTTAAAGGAGTACTTCTGGACAAGCACACTGACTAAAAGATACTCAAGCATAGATTTAGACACAGCAAGTCCTGCTTTTATCTGGGGAATCTCTTTAAAAGCATCACTGCTGCAAAATATGGCATATTCAGTACCTGTAGGGTACGCAGATATTAAAACAGTATTGGAAAGGGTTTTCCATCAGAGAAAAAATGGTTAAGGTAAAGCCCAAGTCAGATTATTATTATTTATATTGCAGTGGTGTTTAGAAGCCAGGTTGGGGCTCCATTATGCACAAATTCACAGTAAAGGACAGTCCTTACCCCAAAGAGCTTACAATTTAAAGCATCTGACATCAGATATAAAATAAGGGGACTAAAGACTAGAAGATGGAGATGTGAACTTTTTCAAGTTGGAATGGCATTGAGTGGAGCACTTCAGACAGAGTGTTGAAAACATGATATCCAAGTTTGCCCATGAACAAAAGATCAACAAGGTTGTATGACTTGAAGGAGGTTGAAGAAAAGAAATCTGTTACAGCAATGTCTCTAATTTAAGGCTTTCAAAAAATTAGTTACCCGGGGGCTGATGATGATCCCGAAAGCAGGTGCCATCACTGCTCCCCACAGGAAACAAAAATAGAAGAGGAGGGAGGGGGGAAGGAGAAAGGAAAAAAACAAGAAAGTTAGAACATTGCATCATGCTATGTAGGGTGGGAGTTAGGAGAGGCACACGGTCATCACATATTCTTCATATCCGAGCAAAATATCAGATGCTGACGGCATTTTTTGTAGTTGATGGAGCAAGTTCACATTAGAAAGGGAGGCCACAGCATAATTTAAAGCAAAATAGTGGGCTCCATCTCACTGGTCTTGACTCAGGTAGGAATTAAATTGAAGCTTTGTCTGAACCAAAACTGCAGAATCAGTCCTTATTGGCATGTCTACACCGCATTTAGACACCCAATGTGCCTGAGCCCAGTGGGCCCAGGTCCACAGGGCTCAGGCTCATGGGCTGTTTAATTGTGGTGTAGACATTCAGGCTTGGGCTGCAGTCCAAGCTCTGGGATCCTCCTCCTTCACAGGGTCCTAGAGCTCAGGCTCCAATCTGAGCCCAAACATCTACACCACAATAAAACAACCCCTTAACTTATTTCAGCTGGCTCGGGCCAGGCATAGGTTTTTAATCACTGCATAGACATACTCTATGTTTCCCTCCCATGCCCTTTAAAAAAAAAAAAAAAAAGAGGGTGGGGGACACTTTTCCTCTCCATTATGGTGACACTTCCAGTGAATTGTTAACTTTGGCCAAATGTATTTTGTTCATCATCTAATCATTCCACTCTGTCTTTAGGGGATTTTTCTTCAGTGCGACTTCTTACTCACTATACCTCTGTAGTCCCCCCTCCTTCCCAAATAAATGCATCATGGTGGATCTGATCCTGCATTCCTACACATTACAAATTCCCTCTGTTGTCAGTGGGGGTCCTTGCGGATGCAAAGAAAACGGTATTTTGGGCCTATATTTTTTCTTGAAATAACATATGCTTGTCACTCCACTAGCTTCCCCTTAAAACAGAAGATTCCATGGATGTAAAAGCAGCAAAGAGTCCTGTGGCACCTTATAGACTAACCAACGTATAGGAGCATGAGCTTTCATGGGTGAATACCCACTTCTTTGGATGCATGTAGTGGAAATTTCCAGGGGCAGGTATAAATATGCAAGCAAGAGTGAGTAAGGCTAGAGATAACAAAGTTAGTTCAATCAGGGAGGATGAGGCCCTTTTCTAGCAGTTGAGGTGTGGATACATGGACACAAATCAGATATTAGGAATGGCAGTATACAAAAACCTGTAGGAGAACACTTCAACCTCCCTGGACACACAATAGCAGATTTAAAGGTAGCCATCCTGCAGCAAAAAAAAAAAAAAAAAAAAAAAAAACCAACAGGACCAGACTTCAAAAAGAAACCGCTG